>NC_068917.1:44179364-44482726 GCF_023091745.1 Budorcas taxicolor | reverse complement strand
TTCAAATCACCAATAGTCAGATGATGGACATTTTAGTTGTTTTCAGTATTTTGCTATTAAAAACAATAAGTTAATTTCAGTATTTTCTTAAATTTCATTTCTCCCATTTATGAGTATATTTGTAGATTAAATCCCTGAAAGTGAGATCAAACGAGGCATCCATTTTAATTTTGAAATATATTGCCAAACTGTGCTCTGTATCTTCTCAGGTGGCGCCAGTGGTAAAGAATCCACCTGCCAATGCAGGAGACGTAAGAGATACAAGCTCAATCCCTTGGTCAGGAAGATCCTCTGGAGAAGGAAATGACAACCTACTGCAGCACTCTTGCCTGGAGAATCCCAGGGACAGAGGAGCCTGGAGGGCTACAGTTCAAAGAATCGGACAAGACTGACTTAGCACGGACACACATCCTCTATATCGACTATCATAATTTACACTCTTCGGGAATCTGTGACAATGCCTATTTCCCCACATCACTACCAACATAGTGCAGCTAACAATTTTTTACAATAGTTATTTAGCTGCATCAGATCTTGTGGGGTCCTGTTCCTTGACCAGGGATCAAACCTGGGCCCCCTGCACTAGGAGAGCAGAGACGGAGCCACTGGACCACTAGGGAAGTTCCAACTTTGCTTTTAATGAATAAATAAATTTAAATATTTACATATTCTCTTTTGTGTTAGCCGTTTATGACCTAAGTTTCTTTAATAACTCTCAAGAGTGCTAAAGCATTTAAAGGCACTTAAAAGAAGGATGGGGGGATGGGACTGGGGAAGACTGCTAAAACCAATATTGCTGAGCCCAGATTGTCCTGTATTATTAATAAATAACCTTCTGTTTTTCCAGTAACTATGCAATAAAGCCCAAACTACAAAGGGTCTTAAGTTCTACTTCTCAGCCACCTCAGCTTCCTGCCATCGCTACTATAATCTGGAGAGGGCATTTCAATGCAGCTTGAAAGTTCATGATCAATAATCATACCTGAGATGACCAGCAGGAAGATAAACGTATAGGTAAATGAGATGTTTCCTGAAAAATGCCTATATCTCCTGATGCTCTACATCATATTTTTATGGACTTATTCACATATTTTTGCTTTCATTATGAAGATTTTCAAAAGCACATAAAATACATAGATTAATAAAGATTTCTATCGTCAAGATTCAAAGTGTACTAAGACTCTGCTGATCTTAATTCATTTCTGCTATCATGTAATTTTTGTTTCCTTAGCTGGACATTTTAAAGTAAAACACAGATATAATGTCATTTCATCCATAAATATTTCAGCAGTATGCAAATTTTGTGCACATGTTCAGCAGGAAACAGGGGCCAGAGAATATGTAGTAAATACTGAGAGCAGAAACGCATGGAGAACCACAGTCCAAACTGAGTTTAAGCGAGGTATGAGGTTTCCTCATATGAGGAAAAATTGAAATACAGTTTCAGGAAACTTGGAATCTTTACTTTTTGCTCTCTTGATTCACTATCTGAAATGTAATCTCACATATACTCAATAGAATATACTCAATTTTTATATAGCAAAGGGGCATAAACAACTATAACATGCAACAAATCCAGTTATAGGTGGTCACTCCAACTCTCCTCTCTATATAATTAATAAATAAGTAGGCTAAGAATTGTTAAAGATCAATTTGACTTAACTGATATTCAGACAACAGTCCACCCAATAATAACAAAGCACGTATTATTTTCAAATGCACACAGAAAATTCACCAAGATGGACCATACTGTAGACCAGAAAACAAACTTGAACAAATCTGAAACCACTAATAATCACACAAACCACGTTCTCAGACCACAAAAGAATCCAACTAGAACATGAGAGCTACTAGGGAAGTGTCCAGATATTTGGAAATTAAATAATATACTTCCAAATAATCCACAGGTCAAAGAAGAAACCCATAGGCCCAAAACCAAATAACACAAATTATTTTTAACTATATGACAAGGAAAACAGAACATAACAAAATTTATTGAATGTAGCTAGGGCAGTGCGTAGAAAGAAATGTAGAATGTTAAATGTGTATATTGGAAAAAAAGAGAAAGGGTTGAAATTAATGATCTAAGCTTCTAGCTAGAGCACAAGAGGCTCAGCTTGGTTCTCTGTGATGACCTAGAAGGGTGGGATGCGGAGAAGGGGAGGAGGTTCGACAAGGAGGGGATATATGTGTACACATAGCTGACTCACTTTGTATACAACAGAAGCTAAGACAACATTGTAAAGCAATTATACTCAAATTTTAAAAAGAGAAGAGTTAATCAGAGGATCAAATTTCATGAAAGATGTAAACAATTATAAACAACAGATACATTATTCACTCAATGTTATTCACTCAATAAACAACAGATACATTAAACAGACCTATATATATATTAAGTAAATTGACTCTGTAGTTAACTATCTTCTCTCAAAGAAAACTTAAGGTCCATTTGGCTTCAGCTGTTAATTTTAACAAACATTTGAGGAAGAAGCAATGCCAAATTCTATACAAAGTCTGCAGATTAAGGAATCTAACCTGAATTTTATAAGGTCAGTATTACTTTGACACAAATCAAACTGAAACATTAATAAAGGAATATAGACACAAAAATTATTTATAAAATTCTAGCAAATCTAGTTTAGCAACACAGAGAAAGGATCATATATCATGACAATGAGACAATCATGATAGATTCAGAAATAGCATTTCACAAAATACAATTCAAGACAGAAATTATTCATAAATTAGAAACAGAATGGACTTAATTCAGCCTGATATAAGACATCTACAAAAACAGAACTACAGCTAAAAAATGCTACCCCTGAAGCCATAAACAAGGTAAGGATGTCCACTCGAATTTCTTCTATGCAACACTGTACTAGAGGTCCTAGTTGGTGCAATAAGCAGGAAAAAGAAACTTTAAAGCATATATATATATATTAAAGGAAAAAAGTAAAACTGTCTTTAATCACAGAAGACATAATCATTTATGCAGAAAATCCTAAGAATCTACACAAGAAACCTACAAGAACTAAGTGACTTACTAAGATCGCAGGATCTTGCCCACATATATTTTTTTAAAAGTAAACTGTCCTTCCAAGGCAATAGATAATAAATGAATACTAAGTTTGGGCTGTCTGACAAGGAACAGGATATTTCAGTAATTTCAAAATGCCTTCATAGAGACTGCTTGTTAGTTCTATCTATCAGGGAAAGCACAGTAACTTTATAGCAGAGAAACTAAAAGTATCTTGACCTGGTAATTGAAATTTCTATTGTCAAAAAGGGGGAGATAGATCTCAGTGCTCCCTGATGCGAAATTCTGAGAAGGACACAAGAAGATTTGCATAGTTTTACTGACAGGGGATGCATAACCTGAATTTTTCCAGGAGGAAACATCAGAAAAACTCAACCTCGGGAACATTCTATAAAATAACTGGTCCCTGTACTCTAAATAACACAATGACATGAAAAGAAAGGTTGAGGAACTGTTACAGATTAAGGGAGTCTGAAGAGAAGTGACAACTAAATGCAATATATGATCCTGGATTTAGAAATAGAGAGGGAAAAAAAATGCTCTGAAGGACTGTGTGTCTGTGTGTGTCTGTGTCTGTGTGTGTGCATGCACGTGTGCGTGTGCCTGTGAGTGTGCCTGTGTGTGTATGTGTGTACTCAGTCACTCAGTTTCCACTCTTTTTCAATCCCATGGACTGTAGCCCACCAGGCTTCTCTGTCCATTGAATTTCTAGGCAAGAATACTGGAGTAGGCTGTCATTTCCTACTCCGGGGGATCTTCCCAACCCAGGGCTTGAACCCAAATTTCTCGCATCTCCTGCACTTGCACCACCATCTCCTTTACCACTGCACCACCTTGTACTGTATAAAGGACATTACTTAAGGCATAATTTATGAAACTGGGCTGTAGATGGTAAAATAAATATAAATATTGTATAGATGTTAGGTTCTTGAATTTGGTCACACAAGAGAATATTCTGTTTCTAGGTTATGTCTGCTGCTGCTGCTGCTGCTGCTGCAGCTAAGTCGCTTCAGTCGTGTCCGACTCTGCGCGACCCCATAGACGGCAGCCACCAGGCTCCGCCGACCCTGGGATTCTCCAGGCAAGAACACTGGAGTGGGTTGCCATGTCCTTCTCCAGGGCAGGAAAGTGAAAAGTGAAAGTGAAGTCGCTCAGTCGTGTCCGACTCTTAGCGACCCCATGGACTGCAGCCCACCAGGCTCCTCTACACTAAAAAGAAAAGAACTATGACCTATGCAAGTTACTCTCCAATGATTCAGAAATATAATATGTGTTTATATATATGTACACATATATAAAGAGATAGATAAAGCATGAAAAATGCTGTAAATTAATGAACCTGTTCAAAGGATATTCAGAAGTTCTCCGTAACTCCCAGAATAAGGTTTATCTGTGTCTTTCTTTTTTCCTCATGTAGTTGAATGTTGATAAAAGTGGGTTTTCCCATGTTTGTATCATCATCTCAATTAAAGATATGAGTTTTCTAGATTAGATGTCAACTCATGAAGAGTGCAGGAACAGATGGGAAATTGTTGAAAGAACATGAGCCTTACATGTTCTCTGTCATTTGGGAAACTTCCTTCCTATCTATGAATCTTAGTGTCTTTGTGTAACAATGAGAACGTTGTTTAGCAGCTCAGTCATGTCTGACTCTTCTGTGACCCCATGGACTGTAGCCTGCCAGGCTCCTCTGCCCATGGGATTTCCCAGGCAGGAATACTGGAGTGGGTTGCCATTTCCTTCTCCAGGGGATCGTCCCGACCCAGGGACCTAACCCTAGTCTCTTGCATCTCCTGCACTGGTGAGTGGATTCTTTACCTCTGAGCCACAGGGAAGCCTGCTTACAATGGGAATAATTGTAATATATATTATTTATTAAATATAAATAAATATTATAAATATAAATATTACAAATATTTGTAAATATATTTATAATATTTATATTTATTTATAAATAAATATTATAAATGTAAGCATTATAAATATTTGTAAGATATTTATTATTATACCAACTTTACAGGGCTGCTGTGGGAATGGCAATAAGAGAAAGTATAAATACATACCTTTCAAAGTATAAAAAAGTACATATAAAATGCTCAGGCAATACTGGGCCTCTGCTTCATGACCTCAGATATTTTCACTATCCCTTAGCATCCTCACCATGACTCCCAGTGTCTCCCCTGACTGGTTTCTAATTCTCTGAGCTCACCATTCTCCTTCTCCTCACTGAGTCCCTCTGCTCTTGGTGCCATTCTGTAAGCATACTCTGCCTCAAGGTCCTTGCAGTTCTCCCCACCTGTCTGTCTCACCAGATAAACACAAGGGCCCTCCCTTCCAGCTCCCTGCTTACACATCAGACATCTTATCAGTGATTTCTCCCCAAAATAACCTATAAGACAGTAAACATACTTAACCCCTATTGGTTGCCTCTTTGCCTGATTTTTCAATATTTATCATACACAATCCACCATGTATGTATGTTCATTTACTAATTGCCTGTGTCCTTCTTTTGCTTCCCTGGTGGCTCAGAGGTTAAATCGTCTGCCTGCAATGCAGGAGACCCCAGTTCTATCCCTGGGTTGGGAAGATCCCCTGGAGAAGGAAATGGCAACCCACTCCAGTATTCTTGTCTGAAGAATCCCGTGGACAGAGGAGCCAGGTAGGCTACAGTCCACGGGGTCTCAAAGAGTCAGACATGACTGAGCAACTTCACTTTCACACAATTTTAAGGACTTATATTTACTCAGTACTGCATTTTTAGCACATAACAAGCGCTAACATGTTTAGCACATAACAAGTGCTAACATTAACAGACTCTCAATAAATATTTGTTAAATGAAAGAATGAACAGGGAAGCCTTGCACATATCTAGTACCTACATAGCGCTTCACAGAAATTATCTCAAGTCTATTTAATTAAAATGTCATTTTTTTTCTCTGTCGACATCTGTCACTATTAAATATCCCCACTGCTATTAAGGTCCACCTAGTCAAAGGTCCATCTAGTCAAAGCTATGGTTTTTCCAGCAGTCGTGTATGGATGTGAGAGCTGGACTATAAAGAAAGCTGACTGCAGAAGAATTGATGCTTTTGAACTGTGGTGTTGAAGAAGACTCTTGAGAGTCCCTTGGACTGCAAGGACATCCAACCAGTCCATCCTAAAGAAAGGACTGATGCTGAAGCTGAAACTCCAATACTTTGGCCATCTGATCTGAAGAAAGACCCTGATGCTGGAAAAGACTGAGGTGGGAGGAGAAGGGGACAGAGGATGAGACGGTTGGATGGCATCACCAACTCAATGGACATGGGTTTAAGTAAGCTCCAGGAGTTGGTGATGGACAGGGAAGCTGGGCATGCTTCAGTATCCATGGGGTCGCAAAGAGTCGGACATGACTAAGCAACTGAACTGAACTGCTTCTAAAATACAATGAATTTAAGTGCATTGGATTTCACAGTAGTCTTTCAGATTACTGGAGATTATTTAACATGTAACCGAATCAGGCCTGGAGATCACTGAGTCACAATTTTGAAGAAGGAAAGAAAGGAAAGAAGAAATATTCCTCACACAGACATTTTAATATTGGCTCATTTCTTTCTTACTGGTTCCACCTAATTATCAAGACAGGGCAATCCTCAATAGAGTTGGATTTTCTTTCTTACCCAAGTTACAGATAATTGGCAGCTGCTCACTCACTTCTAAATATAAAATGGAACTCTCACATTTCAAACGCCACATCCTCTTACTCCAGAAAAGCAGAGCACATCTCAAAAATTCAGCAATTGTATCTGATGGGCAGTGACACCAGTAGACAGCCTTCTGTCAACATCCAGGCTGACAAATGACAATCAATATCCCACTGCCACCTGGGATCTGGGCCACCTGGGACCCTCTGAGTCACAGCCAGCTTGTTCCTCACTTGCCACTGCCTTCCTGCAGCTGTGGACTCAGGTCTGCATTGCAACCTGCCCTGACAGATCCAGAATGAGGGATCAGCTGCTTGGCTTGTTCAGGTTCCAGGGCCAGGAAAATCAGACAGGCAACCAACTCCCCAGGGACATTCATTGAGTCTGAAAACTACTATTAAATTAAACCATGGATGACCACCAATTTGCAAATATCTGCATTTGCAATCCTTTTGGTGCTGGTATTCACTTTCAGCAGAGATCAAGAAACACATGAACTCCAGAATAGGAAGCTATTATAAGGCATCCCTGGCAAAATTCTCAAAACAACAGAAATTTCTGTTAGCAATTATTTTCCCTTCCTACTACTAATAAATGAGACTAATAAGTTATAGCCAGTGCTCTAAAGCATGGTGAGACCAGGTCTTTATGCTCATTCCTAAAACACACAATATACACTGAACCAACTAAGAATTCATGATTCAGAATTCGTCCCACCTAAAGGGCTCCTTATTGAGGAACTTACTCTTTTGCCTTCCCCCCTCCCCCTCGCCCCACTGGTATAAACAGTTTTAAAAGTACCTCAGTATTTTAAATTATTGAACCCAAATTCTCTGTCTCAAGAAATGTAATAGAAAAGGTCTGTATACTATCTTTCCTAGTCAGGTAAGTCAACAGAATGACAGCAGGAAGCTTGGTGTAGGATCAAGGGCCCAGCACTCGGTGAGCTGTGTTGGTTCTGGGTCTTATAACTTTCCAGGCTGTTTATGATTATCTCATTCAGGTAGAGAGGTGGAAGTTGTATGGGAGTAGTACATGGAAACTGCTTGGTCACTGGCTGCAATAAGGAATAAAATACATCCCAAATTATTTACACTTTGCCTATTGGCATCTCAAAATTTCCATTTCATTGTCATGTAAAGATTCAAAGAAAACTTTCATCCAGAAAATGAAGGCAGCTTCAACTTCGAGAGTATCTAAAATATGAAGTTTCCAGGCCTGCTCAGATTTTGGTACCAACTCTGAACAGTACAATAAGCTTGAAACACAGATATCTTTTTTTTTCCCCCTGGCTATGGCTCGGGGCATGCAGGATCTTAGTTTCCTAACCAGGAATGGAACCCCCAGACCCCTGGTGGTGCAAGCATGCAGTCTTAACCACTAGACCACCAGGGAATTTCTGAAGCATAGATACCCTCAAGCATTAAGTGTTCTAAGTGTGAACATATTAAAGGAAAGCTTTTTCTGTTCAATTGTGCAACTGCACCTTATTCTTTCACCGGTTTCTTTCTTTCTTAAAACTAACTGTGTGTCATTACAGAAGGATGCACTGTGGTGTGGGAAGAGTACATGAGCTCTGGAGTAGGTAACTCTAGATTCAAATCTTTGGTCAGTTAATTATTAGTCATATTACGTTGAGCAAGTGACCAATTTTCTCTGAATTTCAGTTTCCTTATCAGTAAGATGATCTGATTAAATTCTCCCTTAAGTGAATGGTATATGAGATGAGATAATATGTTAAATGTTTATAGTATAAAAAGCCAAAATCATAGTTTGCTTTTAACTTGGTTATGTCTGATCACATGACTCAGAAAAATTCCATTTATTAAAGCCTTCAATTACTGAAATCCATAAAGTACCAAGAAATTATGAAACATTCACATCCTGAGGTAAGCCACATCCTGATTTTCATGATCAAAAACAGGAATTTCTTATTTTTATGAAAATTGATTCAACTATAACCCAATCAGAATGGCAGACTGTCAAACAATTATACCTCAGCAAAGTGAACAACTGTAAGAAATGGATAAATTCCTAGAAATGTACAAACTTCCAAGACTGAATCGGGAAAAAATAGAAAATATGAACAGACTATTACCTGTAATGAAACTGAATCAGTTATTTTATTTTTTTTAATAAATTTATTTTTTTTTTAATTTTAAAATCTTTAATTCTTACATGCGTTCCCAAACATGAACCCCCCTCCCTCCTCCCTCCCCATAACATCTCTCTGGGTCATCCCCATGCACCAGCCCCAAGCATGCTGTATCCTGCGTCAGACATAGACTGGCATGAATCAGTTATTTTAAAACTCTCAACAAACAATAGCTTCCCAGGTAAATTCTACAGAACATTTATTTTTAAAAATTAATTAATTTATTTTAATTGGAGGCTAATTACTTTACAATATTGTAGTGGTTTTTGCCACTCATTGACATGAATCAGCCATGGGTGCACATGTGTTCCCCATCCTGAAGCCCCCTCCCACCTCCTTCCCCATCCCATCCCTCAGGGTCATCCCAGTGCACCAGCCCTGAGCACCCTGTCTCATGCATCAAACCCGGACTGGTGATCTATTTCATATATGGTAACATATATGTTTCAATGCTATTCTCTCAGATAACCCCACCCTCGTCTTCTCCCACAGGGTCCAAAAGACTGTTTTATACATCTGTGTCTCTTTTGCTGTCTAACATATAGGATCATTGTTACCATCTTTCTAAATTCCATATATATGTGTTAGTATACTGTATTGGTATTTTTCTTTCTGACTTACTTCACTCTGTATAATAGGTTCCAGTTTCATCCACCTCATTAGAACTGATTCAAATGCATTCTTTTTAATGGCTGAGTAATATTCCATTGTGTATATGTACCACAGAACTGACTTACTAGAAAAGACCCTGATGCTGGGAAAGACTGAAGGTGGGAGGAGAAGGGGACGACAGAGGATGAGATGGTTGGATGGCATCACCAACTCAATGGACATGAGTTTGAGTAAACTCTAGGACTTGGTGATAGACAGGGAGGCTTGGCGTGCTGCAGTCCATGGGGTTGCAAAGAGTCAGACACAACTGAGCAACTGAACTGAACTGAAGTCAGGGAGTTGGGACAGGCACAAAACTTACCAGCATGAGACGCAAACTTCAGCAAACCACTGTGGTAGCCCAGAGTAATCAAGATGGACTCCTTCCCCACATAGCAACATTCAGTGTCCCTGCTGAGTGAGCATCTGAAGACAGAGGCTATCAGCTATAAAAGGAAGGGAAAGAAAAGGATTATGAAATTCATTTTGAGCTCTGCAAAAAAGATTCAGCCAATCCTACATTTCTGTTTTCAAGGCTCCCCGTTTCTATCTTAATATAATATAATGCATATGAAGACATATGTGAACATGAGCAGGATTGCAACCATGGCCAAAAAATAATTCTTCACATATGGGCTAATACAGGGCTCAAAACTGACTCTTATCTCTTGCCACCGTGTACATCATTCCATTCCCTACAACTCTTTATTCCCCAAAACCTTTTGTATCTCTTGACACCATTCCAGGAGGGATCAGGTAATGGTTTTCTAGGTGATTCCAGGGCACCGACTACATGCCAGAGATTTCACAACAAATCTTCACTGTGTGTGTTATCACTGGCAATGTTAGCTGAATACCAGGAAAAGAGTTTAGGTCCAAATACGCACAGCTAATAAGTGGCAGAATTAGAATTCAAACCCAGTTATTTTACTTCTAAGCATGTTCTTCCTACTGCAATGTGCAATCATGATTAAAAAGGGAGATTCATTTCTACAAGTAGAACCTGTGATAAAGGGCTATAGTCTCATTAGATTCACCCATAGATAATTGGGAACTAGCTCTCAATTCTTCTCTTTACTAGGTAGACAGGCCTAGGTAGAAACAGCAATGAAACGTGCAGTTCTCTTTCATCTTCGATGGTGTGATCACTCATCTAGAGCCAGACATCCTGGAATGTGAAGTTAAGTAGGTCTTAGAAAGCATCACTACGAACAAAGCAGGTGGAGGTGATGGAATTCCGGTAGAACTATTTCAAATCCTGAAAGATGATGCTGTGAAAGTGCTGCACTCAATATGCCAGCAAATTTGGAAAACTCAGCAGTGGCCACAGGACTGGAAAAACTCAGTTTTCATTCTAATCCCAAAGAAAGGCAATGCCAAAGAATGCTCAAACTACCACACAGCTGCACTCATCTCACACGTTAGTAAAGAAATGCTCAAAATTCTCCACGCCAGGCTTCAGCAATACGTGAACCGTGAACATTCTGATGTTCAAGCTGGTTTCCGAAAAGGCAGAGGAACCAGAGATCAAATTGCCAACATCTGCTGGATCATGGAAAAAGCAAGAGAGTTCCAGAAAAACATCTATTTCTGCTTTATTGACTATGCCAAAGCCTTTGACTGTGTGGATCACAATAAACTGTGGAAAATTCTGAAAGAGATGGGAATACCAGACCACCTAACCTGCCTCTTGAGAAATCTGTATGCAACGCCAGGAAGCAATGGTTAGAACTGGACATGGAACAACAGACTGGTTCCAAATAGGAAAAGGGGTACGTCAAGGCTGTATATTGTCACCCTGCTTATTTAACTTCTATGCAGAGTACATCATGAGAAACACTGGACTGGAAGAAACACAAGCTGGAATTAAGACTGCCAGGAGAAATATCAATAACCTCAGATATGCAGATGACACTACCCTTATGGCAGAAAGTGAAGAGGAACTAAAAAGCCTCTTGATGAAAGTAAAAGAGAAGAGTGAAAAAGTTGGCTTAAGGCTCAGCATTCAGAAAATGAAGATCATGGCATCTGGTCCAATCACTCCACGGGAAATAGATGGAGAAACAGTGGAAACAGTGTCAGACTTTATTTTTTGGGGCTCCAAATCACTGCAGATGGTCACTGCAGCCATGAAATTAAAAGACACTTACTCCTTGGAAGAAAAGTTATGACCAACCTAGATAGCATATTCAAAAGAGGAGACATTACTTTGCCAACTAAGGTCCATCTAGTCAAGGCTATGGTTTTTCCAGTGGTCATGTATGGATGTGAGAGTTGGACTGTGAAGAAGGCTGAGTGCCGAAGAATTGATGCTTTTGAACTGTGGTGTTGGAGAAGACTCTTGAGAGTCCCTTGGACTGCAAGGAGATCCAACCAGTCCATTCTGAAGGAGATCAACCCTGGGATTTCTTTGGAAGGAATGATGCTAAAGCTGAAACTCCAGTACTTTGGCCACCTCATGCGAAGAGTTGACTCATTGGAAAAGACTCTGATGCTGGGAGGGATTGAGGGAAGGAGAAGAAGGGGACGACCCAGGATGAGATGGCTGGATGACATCACTGACTCGATGGATGCAAGTCTGAGTGAACTCCGGGAGTTGGTGATGGACAGGGAGGCCTGGCATGCTGCGATTCATGAGGTCGCAAAGAGTCGGACACGACTGAGCGACTGAACTGAACTGAACTGAACCTGGGAACTTCAATTACCCAATCACCACATTTCTTCATTATGTAAAATAAAGAGAGTGATTCTTATTTCACAGGCTTTTTTGTGAAGACTGAATAACAAAGGCAAATAATTTCTAAAATCCTATTAAAACAAAAAAGGACTATTATTATTTCTCTTATTATAAAGTAGATCTTAGTTTCTATTCTTAATGGTTTCCATTTTCCCTAACAAAATTAAATAATTGTGTTAACTGAAAAACACAATTATATATAAAATTCTACACATGAGCATGTGCACATTCAAACACACACACACACAGAGTTAAAATGACAAAATATTTTCAAATATTTTCATGCACTATTTCAATTAAGTGAGCACCTCCTAATGGAGGCATTTACAAATATTTTTCACAAAACATCTTGGCTGATTAAATAGTACAGATGTTTTGAAAACATTTTCCTGCCATAAAACATGACTACAGGCTTAGATGTTATGACAAAGGGAGTGTCTCAAAGGCATAAGTGTCTCCCTGCAGAGAGACTGCCGTGAATGTAGATACACAAGAACAGAGTCTGGAGTCTTTTAAATAATGTTTTCTTTTTTTTTTTTTTAATCAAAAACTCCTTCAAGAAAGCAGGATTTCTAGCATTTGCCAATTATTTCTTTGATGGTTTAGAAGTAGAATAACAGAGAAGGAAGAAGGAATGAGGAGTCAAGGGTTCCAGTCCCTTGTCCCTACACGATTATTATAGTCTGTCAACTCTTCGTGGGCAGGGGCAATTTTATTTTATTTTTGTAATCAATATCTTTTTCTCTCTGAATCAAAACCTAGCCCTGTACCTGGTACTTAATATTTGTTGAATCAGTGAAAGTATTTCTCCATGTACTGATGGCACACCACCATAGAATGGGTAAAAAGCTTTAACTTTTATCTGGTTCAATAGTCCTTGGCCAAATAGGCGCATACATTTTTTATTATTGGTTGTTTGCTTCACTGTAATTTGATTAGAATATAAATTGAGTAGCTTGTTTTCTTACCTTTATAAAATATAAAATGTCTGTCTATATAACCTCTTTTCTTCATTCTCTTTCTACTCTGTTTAAATATAGATGGAGAATGTCTGCTTAAGTATGCAACAGAATTCAGAAAACACTGATAATTTAAAATTTTTAAAACATACAAATGGCAAAAAATTGTTAGTTGCTGCTGCTGCTAAGTCGCTTCAGTTGTGTCTGACTCTGTGCGACCCCATAGACAGCAGCCCACCAGGCTCCCCCGTCCCTGGGATTCTCCAGGCAAGAACACTGGAGTGGGTTGCCATTTCCTTCTCCCCGCATGAAAGTGAAAAGTGAAAGTGAAGCCACTCAGTCGTGTCTGACTCTTAGCGACCCCATGGACTGTGGCCCACCAGGCGCCTCCGTCCATGGGATTTTCCAGGCAAGAGTGCTGGAGTGGGGTGCCATTGCCTTTCCGAAAAAGCAATGATAAACAAGGAAAATGTTTCAAAAATGTAACAAAGACTTAATACTCAAATCTACAATAGCTGCGAAGAAAAAAAAAGAAGTGACCTACTGAAAACTCAGTAAGAAGGATTAATGAACAACTAGTAACTAGAAAAATGCTGATGCTAAAAAAATGGACCTCAGAAATAATCACATTGAAATATATGAAAAAACAATAAGATCAAATTTTTTATGTCCCACTGTTAAGTTTTTTAAAATACCAACTGATAGTATCAAATATTGGCAAGGGTATGAGAAAACAGTGGATGGCAGCAATTTAAGAATATAAATTTCTAGGCTCCTGAAGTACAGCCTGCCCAAATGGTTCAAAATTTAAAACCTATGTACTCTTTGTCAGATATTTTACTCATAATATAATTTCTTCCAGGATGACTTTCTCAAATGTGGATAAATGTATATTCAAGAAGTTCATTTTAGAGCTGTTTATTACAGCTACGGAATGTAAAGAAGCTAAGAGCCTGTCACTTACATGGTTGGTTAAATCAAACAAGGTACCTTCATGTTAAGGTTGCAGAACAGCATGTATAATATTATTGTAACAACTTAACCTTATGTTTGTCTTCGGAGAAAGCTGTCCTAAAAGACATACACCAAGGACATATAGACATACATCATCAGTGGTTTCCTCTGAATAGAGAGATGTGGGAACATTTTTACTTTTCCCCTCAAGTTTTCCTTTATTTGAATTTTCTGTGTGACCTGTACTTTTTATAATAATTAAAAAAAAACAAAAAAACAAGAAAGCTATTTTCAACTGGTAGAAACCAATCAAACAAAATGCACACTACCGCTGCTAATGTAGTTAGCATGTAACTACTAGCATAATTACCACATACTCATTCTTGGTGAGGATTACCATTCCTTTCATTTGTTCATTTATTAGACAGATATTAATTGGTACCTCATTCATTCAACATAATAATTTAAGAATTCCTGCATTCAATATAATCATTTTAATTCTCATTTTAAGCATAATACATGGAAATGAATGTTTTCTCATGTTTTTATTTGCTAATCTTATATCTTCTAGTGTTTATTTCCTTTCCTGCCCTCCGACTATGTTATACAGAAAACAAACATTGTAAATTATTTCTGCCAACTAATATGATCGAGATTAAAGTACAGCTATTTTAGGGAAGAGTATATTAATAGAGAATTGTGTCTTTTAAAGTTTATATTAGAAAAATGAAGAAATATGTAAATATTGTTGAGGAATACATACAAATCTAAGACTGGGAAAAATTCTATCAGTGAAAAGTAGGGGTGGTGACGGAAATCATTTCCAATCTACCCTGAACTAAGGTACAGGACATCTATCTTCCTATCGAGCTGTTATTACTAGTAAAAATAACTACATCAGCAGAGCACTCTGCCTCCCTTTACAAACACTGCATTTCACATTTACAGTGGCATGGAAGGCTGGCTACTTCTGTGTATTCACTATCATTCGGCTTTTGAACTTTGCTTTCATCAGCGACCCTCTTTGCTACTTCTTCAAAGGGCAAGGCCTGATCTCTTGGTAGCAGCAAAGTAATAAGCGGAGTAAGTTCATGTGCACAAACTTTAGCTGACTTTAGCAAAGCCCAGAGCCTTGCTTCCTCCTTGAGGAAGGCCACTTGTTCTACCAGAGGACTCTCAAAAGAAATCCACAGAGACAGTGAATCCAGATGCCTTACTCTATTCTCTGCCTTAGCCTTATCTGACAAAAACTGCAAAGGTTCAGCAAGAAATTCAGGATCCAGCCATTTTACAAGTGCATACAAGGAAACAGGGAAAGTGCCACCGGGAAACATCAAGAGAATTGTCTTTGCCTCTCTTAACCAATATTTCTCTACCTGTCCGCATATATACCTCCAATCCTTTCAGCTTGTGAAAGTGAAAGTCGCTTAGTCGTGTCTGACTCTTTGCGACCTCATGGACTATACAGTCCATGGAATTCTCCAGGCCAGAATACTGGAGTGGGTAGCCTTTCCCTTATCCAGGGGACTTTCCCAACCCAGGGATCGAACCCAGGTCTCCCAAATTGCAGGTGGATTCTTTACTAGCTGAGCCACAAGGGAAACCCAAGAATACTAGAGTGGGTAGCCTATCCCTTCTCCAGCAGATCTTCCCGACTCAGGAATCAAACCGGGCTCTCCTGTATTGCAGCCATAACCTTGCAGCTTATGCAAATGCAAAAGTTCAATCTCTACAGGAAAGCTAAAACACTAGTTGATCAAGAGTATTAGGTATCAGGCATGGTCTAGAACAGATATTCTAAGATGTATTTTTATACATAAATTCCCGGACTGAAGAGTACTCATGACCTAATAATATGGCATTGTGTCAATTCTTTGCTAAGTAACCCTATCAAGAACTAGGAAGTTTGTCTATCTAAGGAATGTTTCCTGGAAACAAATAACTAAAAAATAAAAGACTGTATAGGCAGCACTTGTGTATATGGAATAAAGTATATAGACAACTATATAGTTATTTTTTAACAAATTTAACTACGGAAAAAAAGTGTAAGGAAACAAGGACAGGATTATGGACTCTAACAAATCTAATATTAAAATTAGGCATCAATGCTGAATAAAACAACTTCCTAGGGAATACGACACAACAGTAATAAATGATATAGTCATGGGTTCTTCCTCTCTTCTACCTGGTAAGGTAGATGTTCCATTTGAAAGATTAGGCTTTCGGCTTTTGCTTGCTGGAGTAATGAGAGTGAAGAAAAACTGAAAATGGATTGATTGATTTGGGTTACAAACAGGCTAAAGGTTAATAGAAAAGAAATGAAGAGAGCAGGAAAATCAGAAGAAGGAAGAAAGGGATGTGGAGGTTGTTTCAGAGTTAAGAACTGGGCAAACTCCCATGTGTGAGAGACAGAAGACAAAGAAAAGGGGCTCTTGAGACATCAGTTTCAGGCCAACAATATGAACACTATCAGACCATGAACTATGATTACTGAAACAGGCGTCTAACTGTTTTATTGTTGCCTTGGTTTAGGGTTTGGTTTGGATTTGTAAATGCGCTTCCCTCCCTCTACATTTTGTTTTTTTATTATGCTAAGTCTACACTGTCAAGTCATACATCCTTACACAATATATTATTCCCTATTAGCCCTCATTTAATAGTGCTCCCCATCAGACCTATATTGATGTCTCTCTCATCATTTTGGTTGTCCAAAATCATTCTCTAGTGGTATCTTAGGAAGGGCTTGCTGAAACAATATTCCCTGAATTTTTGTGTGCCAATCATTGTCTTTTATAGTTTTGAGGGTCAGTTTTTCTGGATATAAAATTCTTATCTCACATTTTTTTTTCCTCTGAAGATCTTTAATGTTACTTCATTTTCTTCTAGCATGTAGCATTACTGCCAAAAAGTAATGATAATCAGACTTTCTTTCCCTTAATAGGTACTATCATAATATCTTGATTCTAGTGTTTTTCTCTTTCTTTAAAGGTCAGTAATTTTTACTAGAAAGTGTCTTATGTTGCCCATTCTAGGTCAGTATGTTCAGGTATAAAGTTTACTATTTCAGTATGTATTTTCAATTATCTCAGCAAAATTTTCTCAACCGTAATTTTTGTATTTGTCTCTTTGCTCTGATATCTTCTTCAGAGATTTTTATACACATGTTGGATCTTTACTTATGCTCGCAATTTTCCTTTGAATTCTTTTTATCTGTTTCCTATTCCCTCTTACATTTAAAAACTTTCCATCTTTTCTTCTTTATTTGATATAATTTTTTCCCTTCTCTTCAGTCTTCATCTCTAAAATCAGCATTTTTTAAATTATTTTATTTCTGATTGCTCCTTGAATTTTTTCATTTCTAAGCTTTTCTAATTCTGATTTATATTATTATTTCATGTCCTGTATAATGTTCCTAATTATTAATTTGTTCTGCAAATTAATCTTACATATTTTTGGAACATACCTATATAGTACGCTTTCACTGTTGGCAGAGATGTTAGTCTGCCTTTTTCTCTTACAGTAAGTCTGCATGGAATTCGATCTCCATACTTTTCTGTTGTTCATTTTAATGTAAACATAATTTTCCTGAACTTTCAGGAGGATAGTAATTACGTATATAGTTTTACAGGAAACTACCAAATTCTTTTCCATAGTGATTGTGATATTTAACATTCATATCAACAAATGGAAAAATAATCCAGTTTCTCCACATACTCATAGTGTAGTAGTATCTCATTGTGGGTTTAATTTGCACTTTCCTAATGTCTAATGCTGGGAGGGATTGGGGGCAGGAGGAGAAGGGGACGACAGAGGATGAGATGGCTGGATGGCATCACCAACTCGATGGACATGAGTTTGGGTGAACTCCAGGATTTGGTGATGGACAGGGAGGCCTGGCGTGCTGCAATTCATGGGGTCGCAAAGAGTTGGACACGACTGAGCAACTGAACTGAACTAAACTGAACTAACGTCTAATAAGGGCTTCCCAGATGGCTCAGTGGTAAAGAATCCGCCTGCCAAGGCAGGAGGCAGAAGAGACCTGGATGCTAATGGTGCTGACCATCTTTTCATGTGCTCATTTACCATCTGAATGTTCTCCTCAGTGAATGTCTGTTTATATCATCTGTTGCTGTTGTTCCGTTGCTAAGTCATGTCTGACTCTTTGTGACCCCATGAACTGCAGCATGCCAGGCTTCTCTATCCTTCACTGTCTCCCTGAGTTTGCTCACACTCATGCCCATTGAGTCAGTGATGCCACCTAACCATCTCATTCTCTGTCACCCCCTTCTCCTGCCCTCGATCTTTCCCAGCATCAGGGTCTTTTCCAATGAATTGGCTCTTCACATCAGGTGGCCAAAGTATTGGAACTTCAGCATCAGTCCTTCCAATGAATACTCAGGGTTGATTTCCTTTAGGACTGACTGACTTTATCTCCTTGTTGTCCAAAGGACTCTCAAGACTCCTCCCTAGCACTGCAATTCAAAAGTATTGATTCTTTGGTGCTCAGTCTTCATTATGGTCCAATTCTCACATCCATACATGACTCCTGGAAAAACCATAGCTTTTACCCATTTGCAAAATGGTTTGGTTTGGGTTTGTTTTAACTACTGAGTTCTTCATATATTGTGGATAAAGTCCTTTAACAGATATGTGGTTTGCAAATATTTTCTCCCATTTTGTAGCGTGCCTTTTATTCCTCTTAACAGGATTTTGCACATAGCAAATGCTTAATTCTGATAAAGTCTGATTATCAATTTTTCCTTTTATTAATTATCTTTCAGTGTCTAAGAACTCTCTGCCTGAGTCCTTTGATCTTGCTTGTTCTATGGTTTCATTACAATCTAAGTGGACAACAGTGACAGTCTCTGCACTGTTATCTGCCCTGGTAACTGAAAATGAGTTCACACTGCTCCAAGCTGCCAGGTTACAATTAATGAAGCACACATGCAGTCATTGCAATGCTCTGCTCAAACCTTCAAAGATTCCCCAGTGAATATTAAAGTACAAAGCTTCCTGCCTGGAATTGTAAATCCCCGGGAATCTTTCCTTCTTCCGCGCAGCCAATCCACAACTCCCTAAACATATACCATACTCCAACAAGACTAATTACCAGCTGCTCTGCAAGAAGAGCTTATGATTACAGTGACAGCAGAGATGTGAATTAGAAGAACAGAACTTCTAAGGTGATACAGAAAATCAAATCTGCCACTGTAAACACTGCCTAATTTACGAATGTCCATATCAAACACCATCACCTCCATGGCACCTTTCCTGATTGCCCCCAACTGGCAAATGTTATCTCCTTCACTTTACTAACAGAGGTTCAGCAGCACTCTGTTACAGCATGTAGCTTATCCTGCCATTTGCAGCCCAATTTTAACTATTCTGCCACGTGTCAGAACACCCACAGGCAGAGATCGTGTCCTCCTTTCTCTGATCCTCCTGGAGGACCTGATACATAGCAAGGACTGTCAAACTTTAACTTGACAGAAACCACCATCAGCATCACTCCAGTTTGGATACATCTGGTGTGTTTGCCATATTTACTGCTGAAAACAAAGCTCGAGGACAAACTCAACTCATCTTCCTAGCCTTTGAATCAGCTTAAACATATTTTTAACCAGTCTCTCTTTTTTCCACATTCTTCTCTCCACACATAACCACAGTAGAAGAAACAAATAAACACTGAAACCAACTTCATAATGAAATTTTAAACACCTCTGCAACCAATATTTTCAAATCAGAAGGAAGTAACATTCATACTGCCTTTTAATGAAAGAGAATGCCATGTCCCTAACAACTCCCTAGGAACCTACTGCTCCCTCAAATTTCTTTGCAATGCTTCTCTGAGTAATCCTTCAGCTGAAATTTTTCAAGGTGGGAAAATGACTAGGTGCCAGAGAGCCATGGATACACGGAATTCTAGAAAAGGGAGTAGTGGGTCTTATTCTTTTAATCTCAAATTTTCCCTATCAAATACATGTCTGTTGTTTACAGAATACCACTCAGCACATAGAATATGACTGGTACATACTTACTGAATTAAACAACAGAATCATTACAGTTATAGAAACCATGGTCACTTTTAAACCGCACAAAAACAAAATGAAATAGAGCATTACGGATATCAAAGTGTCAATCAAACACTTGGTACTTTCAGTCAACTTTTTTTTTTCCAACTCCTGCAAATGGTTTGGAACTTTTGGTTAATGACATGTTTTTCCTGTTATGATATAAGATCAAGGAAAAGTTCACTTTCTCTTTTCTCCATTAAGAATGTAAACTTCTTAATTCTTCCAATCTCCCTTTAAGAAGCTGGTCATCTCAGGTTTAAATTTAAACTTCATTGTGAATGTCTCTACAGGGTCTAAACTAGATATTGTAGCATCTACTTTCTTCCTGGGAAGAGTCTTCTCCGATCTCCAGCTTTCTTCTTGTGGTTTCTAGAGACTATTCTATTGAAGTTACTCAGTCAGGGATAATTGCTCTGATGCAGACTCAGTGACTATAACAACAAAAAGTGAGAGCTTCCAATGAAACAGTATAAAATAACAACTCTGCTGTCAAGAGCTGTTGTACAGATTCAGTTTTGTTTCTGCCCTGCAGCAGATGTGGTGGAACCAGATGTCTGTAAGCCATGGCTCGGGGATTCACTCATACGTGCACACACAGCTAACATTTACGAGCATGTGCTGTAAACCAGTCACTACTGATTGGCACCAGGGAAAGATGCAAAGATAAACTGCAGACACAGCCTTGAGAGAGCTCACAGTGCAAGGAGACGAGGTCTGTTCACGTGTTATGGTCCCTGAGAGAAACAAGCAACTAATTTTGCCTAGGAGATCCCTCATAGGAGACATTACACTGGGTGGGAGCGCTGGAAGAAAAGTAAGAGCTTCCCAAGCAGAAAGGAAAGAAGGGAGAAAGATCACACTGCAAGCAGAGGGCACAGCCTTTGTAAAGGGTTAGTGAATGAACATGTCCTGAATGAGGACAGCAGGTCTGGATGGTCTAGTTCACCTGCAGGTGGAGTAATTAATGTTAAGACCTCACTGGAAACGGGACTCTGTATGTAAGTCAAATTATAATTTTGCCCCACACCTTCACTTTATACAGGAATTTCTTTTAAATAAGAGACACTAAGAGACTTGATCCAACACAGCACCTGCATTTTTACTACAGTCACGGAAGGATTCCTAAATGTTTAGATCAGCACTTTTTATAGAACAAAATGCAAATTTTTAAATAACTGAATTACTTTTTTAACTTTACAAAGCATAAATAAGTGGGAACAGGATGGTTTATTCAATAATTGTGTTGAGGCAACTGGGTAAACATTTAAGGAATAGAAATAATAACATGTTTACCTGTTACTTCTCCCCCACTCCCCCCAAAAATTAAAGATTTGTTAAAAATTAAACCACAAAGATATTAGAAGAAAATATAGGTCCGTTGCCATATAAACTTGGGCTGCAGAATGTGTGTGTATATTTTCCAGACATGACACTGAGGCAGGAGACAGATGGCTCCAGGCTGAAGAGTTCTGCCCTGTAGACAGGAACTCCATGAAAGCGGGATACCAGAGGAGGCCAGGCCCTGCCAGGTTAAGAGACAAGTACCACGTACTCCTTATTTTCAAAGTCAAGGAGACCTCTCCAACTTCACATGCACAGAGAGGCTCCCTGGAGGTCAGAAAGGGAGGGGGCGCCACCCCATAACAAGTGATGTCAACTACCCACAGGCCTCTTTGCTAGAGTCCATCTTGGCTAATTAGAGATGTACACACACACATGGGAGGACCCTGAGATATACCTAATACACTCAGGACCAGGCAAAGCAGGGTGACTGGCCAAAGGAAACCCAGAAGAAATGCCCCATAAAAGTGATTCAAACTACCAGAAGGGCACAACTCTCTGAGCACGCCCATGTGTCTATCTACATATACTGTACTCTTTTTCCCAAATAAACACTACTTGCTTCACTGCTGTCTGTCTCTACTTGGAAATTCATTTCTACACAACTGATGGGCCAGGGCCTTCTCACTGGTTTCTGGTGGCCTAGTGGCTAGGATTCAGCACCCTCACTTCCTTAGCCATACTGAAGCCTTGCCTTTTTTTTTTTTTCCCAAGGAAAAAACCAAATACATTTGACAATCTATTCTTTTAAAAGCTCATAAACTTAAGACAAATTATAAAATGGAAACATACCACAATATATAGCAAAAGAACAGTATATTTTTGTTGTTGTTTTTGTTAAAGACCCACAAAGAGAGAAGCAACATTTTTGTCTATTCAACTCATGAAGATATTTTTTGTGAATGTGGGTTAAAACAGAGGGTGGGTGTGGGTTAACACTCATACAATGAGAGTGTAAATGAGAATATCTGGGGAGGAAAACTTAATAATACATATATCAAAATCTTTAAAAGCAATCATGCCCTTTGACTCAGTAATTTTAGATTGATAAGTTTACTCTGAGACTATAATAAAGATTGTGTGGAAGGATTTAATTACAATTCATTATAGTGCTACTTGTACTTTCAAAAAAAATTGAAAGATTTTAAATGTCAAGCAATAGGGGATTAATTAAATAGATCACGGTAATCCCCATAAAGGAACACCATAAAATTTTCAAAAATGTTATCATGGATAGTTGTTCCCCATATATTCTAAAGAATAAAATATTTTGTGTAACTCTTATTTTTTAAAGAAAAAATTATATGAAAGTGTCTGGAGACATAGGCAGTTAATCTTTAAGAGCATTTTTTTCCTCTGGTAGGTAGGATAAAAGGTAATCTTCTTGTCTCCATTATTTTATTTTTCATTAATTAATATGCATAGCTTTATCATAAGAAAATACAATACAACTTTTTACAAAAAGATAAAAATACAGCATATATCGCATATGCCTTAAAGTGGTAGTAATCACTTAGTGTTACACTGAATTGGAAAGAGCAGAAAATGAACCAAGTGTATGTACAACCCAACACTGAAATTTCCCTCCAGGGAATTACTAGAATGCATTTGACACTGAACTTGGTAAGTACACAATGAAGAATGAGAGCATTAAGTCTGAGTGTGCCTATCTTCCTACACTTCCCTAAAAATTCACCTAGGTTTCCAAAAACATGAGTGTAAATTCATATATAGTATGGTATTTATGCACATCTTCCTAACTCACTATTATTTAAAAACACCATGCAGTATTTTGAGTAGCGAGCTCTCCTAACTTGACCATCCGCCTTTTTTTCTTATCTTGAAATCTTTATCTATTTAAAATTTTTCTGATAAATACAGAACATGAAACCTATGTATATATGAAACACTCTGAGTGTCCAGACACTCACAGACAAAAGGTCATTCTCTGAAAGACCACTGGATAAAAACTTATCTTTCCTGCTTTTTTTCTTCTGTCATATTTCTAATCTAAAGTTTCCATCACTGAAATACTTGGGGAGGACCAGTCTGCAAACCTGTAGGTCTGTAAGCCTTGAAATACTTTGCTAAAACATCTATACACATTCATATATTTATATTCATAAAATATATCATATGTATTTGTGGGTTTAAAGTTGTAGTTGGCAATAAAGAAAAAATAATTAATGGCAATTTCGAATGTTTCTCATCCAATTATCAAATCATATACATTTTTGAACCTAGATCTCCTTCAGGTATTACACACTACCATTTGTATAAGTAGATTAAGGTATGCTCTGATTTCACCATATTGACAATTCTGTGAAAATATTTCTCATTGTAATGAGTCATCCTCCTGGTAAATTAATAACTGTACTCCATCATGGACTTAGAAATAGAGCCCCAGTTTATTATCTTTTCCCTTATATATATTTCATTATTTTGTTTTTAAGCCGGTTTTTAGCCCTTATATAATGTCACACATAAATATTCATAGGAATGTTTACAAGCATAAATTCAATTCTGAAAAGCAAGCATAGGTGGGCACTATAATATTCCAGGCTCTGCTAATTAAGACGGTAACAAAGAAGAGCAGGAAGAGTTTCTGCCCTCAAGGGGTTCACAGTCTCTACTTCAAAGTGTTATAATATAAAGTATAACCATAAAGTGTTATGGTGACAGTGTGTGCAAATGAAGAGCACCTGCCCAGACTTGGGAGCGGAGTGAAGATGTTCCAGGGAATTTCCAGGAGATTACTCTAAATCGAGGCTTAAAAATGACTAGTCAGGGAAGTGAGAATGAAATTATCGAGGCAGAAGAAACAGCAGGTACAAAGGCACAGAGGCATAAAGAAGCAGGGTATGTATGGGAAACGACATTAGTTTGATGTAGCTGGAACACAAAGTGTGAGGCCAGGAAAAACAGGAGGAGGAAGTTGGCAGGAGCCTCATATTCATGTTCATCCATCAGGCTTTAGTTGAAAGAACAGAAATCATTCTAACTAGATTAAACAAAATATATTTAATTTAGAGAAACAGTGCTTAGAAAATCATTGGAAGAGTTTTGTAAGCAGCTTCCAGGCTGACCTTTAAAGAGTGATCCCCACAACAATCCCTCCCAAAAGACCCTCCAATGAGGCTGCCATCTCTGACATAGAAACCAGAGAATCTAGAAGCTTCTGCTACAGCAGCTGGCTATGGGGTTACACAACTCCAGCTGCAACTGATGTCAGCAAAATGGGCACTTCAGCTCTACTTTTCAACACCAGATCCTGGGAACTCTGCTGCCTTTGCCACTGAAAAACATAATAAATTTAAATTCCAAATGTGTTCGTGGTAGGAAGACCAAAAACATTGCTTTTGTATCACTTCTGGCTTAAAAAAAACTCTCCCAGATTTACCTGCTTGGTGGAAACTCTCCAGCCTCTAGCCTGCATTAAGGCTTGCTACTAAAGTTATAAAATAGATTCAAGCCATCAAAACTATAATCCTTAGTACCCTCTGATAAGAAGCCTGGGTTTCATCAAGGGTTTTTTTATGTGTGTGATGTAATTCACATCCCATGAAATTCACCATTTTAGAGCATATAATTCAGTGGGTTATTTAATTCATAAGGTTGTATGACTATTATAATTCCAAAACTTTTTCATTACCCTAAAAAGAAGTCCCATACTCATCCTCAGTCACTCATTCTTTTCTTTTTCTACCTTCTGCTAACCATTAGTCTGCTTTCTGTCTCTATGTATTTCTCTACTCCGGACATTTTTAAAAAACAGACTCACGCAACATATCATTATGTCTGGCTTTTTTCACTTAGCATAATGTGTTCAGGGTTGATCATACCATAATATATATTAACACTTCATTTCTTTACATGGCTGGATAATAATCAAATGTACGGAAATACCATAATTTGTTTATCCATTCTTCAGTTTATCTACTCATCAGTTGGGTTGTTACCATGTTTTTCGCTTTCATAAATAATGCTTCTGTGAACATTCTTGCACAAATCTTTGTTTTAAAATATGCTTTCAATTGTCTTGGGATTATATCTAGGAGTAGAACTGCTAGATTATCTATGTTTAATTTCTTGAAGAACTGTCAAACTGTTTTCCACCATAATTATCCCATATTATATTCCCATCAGCAATGTATCAGGCTTCCAACTTCCCTACAAATAACACTAGCTATTATCTGGTTATTATTATTATTATATTATCATTATTATTGCCATGCCAGTAGATATAAAATGGTATCTCACTGTAATTTTCAATTGTATTTCCCTCATGACTACTGAGGTAAGTAAGCATCTTTTCATGAGGTTACTGGCCATTTTACATCTTCTTTGGAGAAACGTCATTTCAAATCTTTTGCCCATATTTTCTCCCATTCTGTGTGTTGTCTTTTCATACTATCTTGTAGTTTCCTTTGATGCATAAGAGTTTTTAATTTTGATCAAGTCTGATTTACCTGGATTTTCTTTAGTGGCTTATGTTTATAGGTATCATAGCTAAGAAACCATTGCCTAATCCAAGGTCACAGGATTTAAGCCTATATTTTTCTAAGAGTGTCATGGTTTTAAATCTTAGAATTTTATCCATTTTGACTAAATTTTTGTATATGATTAATCAGCCCATCTTTTTTCTTTTTATGTGACTATCCAGCTGTCCTGATAGCAACTGCTGAAAAAGACCATTTTTCCTCCATTTAATTGATGAGACACTCTGGCCAAAAGTCAACTAGCCATAGATATACAGGTTTATTTCTGAACTCTCAAGTCTGGTTCATTGATCTAAATGTCTGTTCTTAGGCCAATACCACACTTGTCTTGATTACTTACAACTCTGTACTAAGTTCTGGAATTGAGAAGTGTGAGTCCTTCAACTTTGTTCTTTTGCGAGATGGTTTTCTTTATCCTGGGTCTCTTGTATTTTCATACAAATTTTAGGACCAGTTTCTCCCCAGTTTATTCATTTCTGCAACAGAGATAGTCAGATTTTTTTGTTTTGTTTTACAAAATTGCACTGAATCTGTAGATCAATTTGGTGAGTACTGTTATCTTAATAATAGTCTTCCAAAATCATCTTAATAAAATTTTCTTCCAATCTATGAATACAGGATATCTCTGCAATTATTTGTCTTATTTAACCTCTTTCAACACTGCAGATGGTGACTGCAGCCATGAAATTAAAAGACGCTTACTCCTTGGAAGAAAAGTTATGACCAACCTAGGTAGCATATTCAAAAGCAGAGACATTACTTTGCCGACTAAGGTCCATCTAGTCAAGGCTATGGTTTTTCCAGTGGTCATGTATGGATGTGAGAGTTGGACTGTGAAGAAAGCTGAGCACCAAAGAATTGATGCTTTTGAACTGTGGTGTTGGAGAAGACTCTTGAGAGTCCCTTGGACTGCAAGGACATCCAACCAGTCCATTCTGAAGGAGATCCAACCAGTCCATTCTAAAGGAGATCAACCCTGGGATTTCTTTGGAAGGAATGATGCTAAAGATGAAACTCCAGTACTTTGGCCACCTCATGCCAAGAGTTGACTCATTGGAAAAGACTCTGATGCTGGGAGGGATTGGGGGCAGGAGGAGAAGGGGATGACAGAGGATGAGATGGCTGGATGGCATCACTGATTCAATGGATGCAACTCTGAGTGAACTCTGGGAGTTGGTGATGGACAGGGAGGCCTGGCGTGCTGTGATTCATGGGGTCACAAAGAGTCAGACACGACTGAGCGACTGAACTGAACTGAACAATGTATTATAGTTTTCAGTATACAAGTCATGCACTTCTGTTTAATTTATTCCTATTTCATTCAAACAAATAGAATTTTTAAAATATTATCTTCAGATTGTCCAGTGTATAGAAATGCAACTGATTTTTGTGTACTGATTTTGTATACTGCAAACTTGCCAAACTCCTTTACTAACTCCAACCCTATCCTTAGTAATGTATGGGTTCCTTAGGCTTTTTTTATACACAAATATTTTTACTTCTTCCTTTTTAATGTGGATGCTTCAATTTCATTTCCTTGTTTAAATCTCCTGTACAATGTTGAATAGAATCAGTGAGAGGAAACATCCTTGATTTGTTCTTGATCTTTGGGGGAAAGTTTTTAAGTGTTTCACTAGTAAGTATGATGTTAGCAGTGGTCACCAAGGATTCTAATCAGTAGTCTGAAGAGCTACAAGACTGGAAGCATAGACATGCAGGTTAATAGTGGGGGATCTATGTTCTCTGAATTATAAATTAAGGCCAGTTTTATTATCATTATGTCCCTAGTGTCTGCTAGCTTTTTTCAGTAGAGTGTCTCTCTATACTCTAGATTCTGTGTAAGGAAAAGATGGCTTCCAGCCTCCTCTTTCCAGTGAGATCACTTTTTTCCCAGCTCTCCAACACCACCAGGACAAGTGAGATGCTACCTCCTAATTCCAATCACTAAGATAACAGGTCTCCAAGAAAATTTTGCTGATCTCTTTGCTGTCACACCACCAGGAACTATAGAGGATATTAATGCCTAGTGGCCCCAAATCTCAGGACTTTTCCCACTGTGCCTCACCCTCCCATTAACCTCACAGAGCATGAGAATTTCAAGCCTCCCAAGTCTCTCATTTATCCTGCCCAGCATTCCATAATTCCATGGCCCCCAGCACCCTGTTACTATGTCTCTGGTCCTTTTCTCCATAGCCCTGATCTGCTATTTGAAGCTCCCCTCACCCTCTTGTATAACAGAAACCTGGCTGACCTGTAATGAGCCCACTTCTGCAGGCCTCTCAATTAAAAGCTATTTTTCTTTCTGACACCCCTGAGGTATTACTTATCTATTGCTGGCAACAAATTCCCACAACCTTAGCAGTTTAAATTGACACAAGTTTATTAGCTTACAGTTCTGTAGGTGAGAACTCCTTTTCTCCATGACTGGTTCCTTTTTCTCACTCAAATATCAGTTTCAACATCACTTTCTAATAAAGCCACCATGCTGTCCCCAATCATTCCATCTTCAGTCTCTCAGTGACTATTACATTAACCCTATTTTAATTCCCCACATAGCTTTACCACTGTCTGAATTTTAACTTGTAAGTATATATATATATATACATACATACATACATATATATATATATATATAATATGCTCTCCATTAAAATATTTATTGGAATCTTCCTTCCCCTTTTATCAGGTGACTTTACCAAACTTTATTATTGTAACTAGTAGTGTTTTCAGTTGATTTTAGGTAAATAATCTGACATTTGAAAAAAAATGATAATTTTGTGATTTCCTTTATGGTACCTTTTTTAAAAACCTTATTTTGGTGGCTGAAAATTCAGTGACACCATGGAACAAAGAGCAGTGGCAGCAGGCATCTGCATCATTTTTTTTTACTATTTGACTCACAGCTGTAGTTTGACCATTTAGTATGATGCTTGCTACAGACTTATGATAAAAACTCTTTACCATGTAAAGAGTGCTTAAGTTTTTACCATTGTTTGCTCATATTTTTATCACCAAGGAAGTTTGAATTTATTAGTTTTCAGCATATATTTATATTTTCTTCTCCTTTAGTATATTAATGTGCTAAGTGCAGAATTTTATTTGTAGGTATTCACAGGTAATCTGTCCCTGCAATTCTTTGATAAACTGACATAAGAATTGTTAATTATCATTCTAAGAAGCTATTGTGCTTAATTTGTTAAGAGTTTGGTGTATTTTCACATCTTTATTCCTGTGGAAGATTAATTTGCGGTTGCTTTGTTTGCTCTTTTGTCCTAATTGGCCATCAATGGCATGATAACTCATCAAAATGAATAGTGTTTCATGAAACTGATAAGAAAACTCTAACTTTGGATCAAGTTTAGTAACGTTGTAATTATCTCTTTCTTAAGGATTTGATAAAATTCTCCCAATTAACTATCCCAGTCTAGTAAAAAATGGCATTTAACTTTTTTTCTCCAGAATTATATCCTTCCATATCTTTTAGAATGCTCTCCAAAACATATGCTGGTTTCTTGCTTGAGCAAATTGCAAAGTGGGGTTTCTTAGTTCAAGATACGCCAACATAAGGAACAGAGCAGATGAAACGGTAAGACCTGGTGAGTCCACGTCAAGCTGTATTATTCTCTTTATCACTTCTACAGACTCGTCTAAATGAATAAGTGCAAGATTATATGCAACATCTGCTGTTTTCTTTCCTTGCCCTTTGAGTCCAGAGGCAGGAACTGGTTATGAATTAAAAGCTACTTACTCTCCGTGTAGACTCCTGGTCTCTGATATTTGTCAACTCCCTACCATTCAGCTATACAAAGTGTCAGAGGTCTGAGGAATTAACTCCATTGACACTTTCCCACCAATCAAAATGCTTTCTTTAACCTATTTCTTTTTAAGATTTTTATATCATGTTCTTTTCAAATTGCTCTTAACTAATCAAATATTACTTCTGAAGTACATGGCTTATTGCTTTATGATTTTTTTTCTAATTATGACCAACATGGGCCTTAAGAAGAAATTGACCCTACTGTCTAATATTGCCACCATAAAGTGGTTCAGAGGAACAATTAATTGGTGTAGATCAAATAATTTCACATAGCACAACACAATATTTATGTCACTCTGGTTTACATTTCACAAGTAATTAATCTTGAAAAACAACCAGCGGTTGTCCTGCTCAAACCTAGCCTTCAGCATGTTTTAATGAGTTATGACTATGGTGGATATCTAGTTGCACCTGCTCTAATAATTTTTCCAGACTAAAATTTATGTGGTCATGCTACACGAAATAGAATGTATTCTGGCCTGGAGAATTCCATGGACTGTATAGTACATGGGGTCACAAAGAGTCAGATACAACTGAGAACTTTCACTTTCACTTTTCATAATGAAAAATAATTTCAAAAATATATTTACATATAACTGAATCACTTTGCCATACATCCGAAACACAACATTATAAATTAACTATAGTACATATAGTACATTCCCTGGATCATAGAAAAAGCAAGAGAATTCCAGACAAACATCTGCTTCTGCTTCATTGACTATGCTAAAGCCTTTCACTGTGTGGATTAAAACAAACTGTGGAAAATTCTTCAAGAGATGGGAATACCAGACCACCCTGCTCTGCCATTTGAGAAATCTGTATGCAGGTCAAGAAGCAACAGTTAGAACGAGACATGGAACAACAAACTTGTTCCAAACTGGGAAAGGAGTACATCAAGGCTATATACTGTCACCCTGCTTATTTAACTTCTATGCAGAGTGCATCATGCAAAATGCCGGGCTGGATGAAGCAGAAGCTGGAGTCAAGGTTGCCGGGAGAAATATCAGTAACCTCAGATATGCAGATGACACCACCCTTATGGCAGAAAGCGAAGAGGAACTAAACAGTCTCTTAATAAAAGTGAAAGAGGAGAGTGAAAAAGCTGGCTTAAAACTCAACATTCAAAAAACTAAGATCAGGGCATCTGATCCCGTCACTTCATGGCAAATAGATGGAGAAACAACGGAAACAGTGACAGACTTTATTTTCTTGGGCTCCAAAATCACTGCAGATGGTGACTGCAGCCATGAAATTAAAAGAGGCTTGCTCCTTGGAAGAAAATCTATGACCAACCTAGACAGTGTATTAGGAAGCACAGACATTACTTTGCCAACAAATATTCATACAGTAATCATGTATGGATGTGAGAGCTGGACCATAAAGAAAGCTGAGTGCCAAAATTGATGCTTTTGAACTGTGGTATTGGAGAAGACTCTTGAGAGTCCTTTGAACTGCAAGGAGATCAAACCAGTCAATCCTCAAAGAAATCAGTCCTGAATATTCATTGGAAAGACTGATGCTGAAGCTGAAACCTCAATACTCTGGCCACCTGATGCGAAGAACTGACTCCCTGGAAAAGATCCTGACGCTGGGAAAGATTAAAGGTGGGAGGAGAAGGAGACGACAGAGGATGAGATGGTTGGATGGCATCACCAACTGGATGGATGTGAATTTGAGCAAGCTTTGGGAGTTGGTGATAGACAGGAAAGCCTGGCGTGCTGCAGCTCATGGGGTCGCAAAGAGTCAGACATGACTGAGTAACTGAACTGAACTGATAGTGCATAAGAAAAAAATAAATAAAATCTTGAAAGTAGCCAGTGAAAAATGACACATAACATACAACAGTACAACAATTTGAATTATCAGTGAGTTTTATCTGTAATTAAGAGTTCAAAGATAATAAAACATCTTTAAAATACTGAAAGAAAAAAAATAGCTACTAACCCAAAATTCCATATTCAGAGAAAATATTCCTCAAAAATGAAAGCAAAGTTTAGATATTTTCAGATAATGGAAAATTGAAAGAATGCCTTGCCAGCTCACCTGCACTATATTTTTTTAAAAAATGTTAAAGGGAAATTATAGCAGATGAAAACCTGGATCTCTAGGAAGGAAAGAAAAACAGAGATAGTAAATCTATGTTTTAATTTAAAAAGATTCTATTCTTCTAGATGTTTTAAAATAAAATGTATAACACTGTTCAGATACAGTGACACAGTTTACAAAAAATGGAGATGTAATACTTATAATAAATGTTATCATAAACAATAGGAGAGTAAGCGGAACTCTACAGTTGCAAATTTTACAAAAGTGGTACAATAATAATTATAATAAGCATATTATGAAAAGTTAAAATGTATAATTTCTAAATCCACTCCTAAAATGCCAAAGAGATATAGCTATTAAGTTAATGGATAAATTTAAGAGGATTTAAAATATTCAAATAATCCACAAGGTGGCAAGGTAGAAGAAACAGAGGAACTGCCTGCAAAGGGACAAAGAAGAAGACAGAAGTATATCAACTATATTGATAATTAAATATCAATGAAGTAAGCATTTAATTAAAAGGCCTAGTTTATCAGAACTGATTGAAGACCAAAACCCAACTATATGACCTCTACAACATTTTTAAATACATGTATGTATCTGGTCCCATCACTTCATGGGCAATAGATGGGGGAACAGTGGAAACAGTGGCAGATTTTACTTTTTCGGGCTCCAAAATCACTGCAGATGGTGACTGCAGCCATGAAATTAAAAGACACTTACTCCTTGGAAGAAAAGTTATGACCAACCTAGGTAGCATATTCAAAAGCAGAGACACTACTTTGCCAACAAATGTCTGTCTAGTCAAGGCTATGGTTTTTCCAATAGTCATGTATGGATGTGAGAGTTGGACTGTGAAGAAAGCTGAGCGCCAAAGAATTGATGCTTTTGGACTGTGGTTTTGGAGGAGACTCTTGAGAGTCCCTTGGACTGCAAGGACATCCAACCAGTCCATTCTAAAGGAGATCAGTCCTGAGTGTTCTTTGGAAGGAAGGATGCTAAAGCTGAAACTCCAGTACTTTAGTCGCCTCATGCAAAGAGTTGACTCATTGGAAAAGACTCTGATGCTGGGAGGGATTAGAGGCAGGAGGAGAAGGGGACGACAGAGGATGAGATGGCTGGATGGCATCACTGACTCAATGGACGTGAGTTTGAGTGAACTCTGGGAGTTGGTGATGGACAGGGAGGCCTGGCGTGCTGCGATTCATCGGGTCGCAAAGAGTCGGACACGACTGAGCGACTGAACTGAACTGATGTACAATCCATAAGCACCTGGCTGGAGTAGGTACACTGATATAACAAAAAGTATACTTCCAGGAAAAAAGATACTACCAGAGATAAGGCCATTTCACAATGTAATATGATCATTTCATCAGGAAGACAAATAATCAGAAAAGTCTATGTACCTAGCAGCAGAGTTTCAAAATATAGCAAGAATGGCCAGAAATAATAAACTAAAAATTCAGTAAAAGCACAGATGATTTCAACTACACCAACAATCACCCTGACTTAATTGATATTTATAAAAGACTTACCCCTGAAAGTGCTGAATACATATTCTTTTCACATATACAAAGTACTGTAACCAAGATAGACCATATCATGAGCTATGAATTAAGTGTTGACAATTGTGAAAGGCATGAAATCATGTTTATTATGATCTCTGATGACAAAAAGTTAAAAGGGAAATCAATAAATCATATATTAAAAAACCAAATTAAATACTTATATAAAATGAATAAATATCTTGAAAAAACAACTTACCAAATCTGATACAAAAGGAAATAAAAAAATCTGAAGGCCCTATATATAAATGAATTTGATGTCAAATAGTCAAAGAAAAAATAACACCAATCTAGTAAAATTTATTCCAAATATAGAGAAGGGAACACTTCCTAAATAATTTTTGAGGCCAACATAACTGTAATACTTATTTGGAATAACTTCCGACAAAGCAGCAATGAAATTTAAAATAACATATCAATTTCCCTCACATACCAGACACAACATTTCTTGACCAAATAAAAGCAAACTGAATCAGTAGTATATAGAAAGGACAATGTATCAAGAGCAAGCAGGGTTCCCCAGGAACATAAGGCTGGTTTAACTTTCAAAAATCAATCACATAATTCACCACTTTGAACTGTAATGTTTCAATTAACAAAGAAAAGCCATTTGACATAATTCAATAATCACCGATTATAAAACCTCTTAGCAAATAGAACAGAAGGGAATTTCCTCAGTCTAACAAAGGGTATTTACAAAAAGCCTCAGCAAACATTATTTCTAGTGATTTAAAAAGATGAGTAGGCAAGTCACAGACTAGAAGAAAACATCTTCAGAACACACAGTTGGCCATATACTGATACCAGGATTTAGAAAATATTCCATCAAGTCCATTAAAAAAAGACAACCCCCCAGAATAGGCAAAAGACCTGAAATGAAAACATGCACAGCAAAATAAGCACCTGAAAAAGTTCTCAACATCAGTAGGCAATAGAAACTATAACAAAATACATACTACTAAAGCCCACAAGAATGGTTAAAATTAAGACAGAACACTTAATTGAGCATGTGAAGCACCCAGAACATTCATGCAGTTTGTGGGAGTGCAAAATGGTCTAACCATGTAGAAATCTGGAAATTTCACTTTAGAAACCACTGGAAATGTCTCATAAAACTTAAGACCAATTCACTCTAAGACTCAGCCTTTCCAATTCCAGATATTTGCTCATGAGAAATGAAAATATATGCTCATAAAAAAGACGATGTACAAGGATATGTGGATGAAAAATGTCAGTGCCGTATCAGCAAACAGAGGGTGCTGCAGGTGTCAGCCGCACGGCCGCCACCCACGGCCATGGTGAGCCCTGAAGGAGCTCAGGATGGAGACAGGCAGGCTGCCCCGAGGCCAGCAAGGTGCCAGCCACTGCAGCAGTCTCCAAAGGTGGGCCCCGGGTCCTGGCTCCTCCCTTACTGCTTCAGAGCAGTCTGCAGAGCTATCTGAGAGGCTGCCTCTCAGGCTTGAGTTCTGAGAAAGCTCTCAGAATAAAACAGAATTTCTCCACTTTTAGGTTGTGCTTTTCTTTTTTCAGCTGACAGATATTTACAGCCAGAATCTAGAAAGAGACCATGTGCCCATCAACAAAAATGTATAAACAAACTGAGGTATATGCATACAATGGAATACAACTCAGCAGTTAAAAGGAACTAAAACACTGAACGGAACTCAACTAAAATACTAAAAGGAACTCAATACAGAATGGATGAATCTCAAAAATAGTATGTCGAGTAAAAGAAGCTTTACACAAAATAATACATACTGCATGATTCCACAAAGAAGACAGGCAAAACTAAATCAAGGTGGAAAGGATCAGAAAAGTGGTTGCCCCAAATAGGTAGTATCAGCTGACATTAAGTTTAATTAAACTGATTTTACCATGAAGAGTACCCATGAGAATATCTTGTTTTTATCACCACTTTTAAAGCTATGCAACTGTAAATTGTAAAATGTTTATTAATCTGTTAGTAACATTTTAATTTACATTTCTTTAAAGTCAAGAGTTTTCACATCTTTACAAATGTTTACAGGCCATTTCTGTTTTTGTGTTTACCTTTTGTGGTTACATCTTCATATTATTTTTTATTTATTTATTATTTTAATTGGAGGCTAATTACTTTACACTATTGTAGTGGTTTTTGCCATACATTGACATGAACCAGCCATGGGTGTACATGTGTCCCCCATCCTGAACCCCCACTCCTCCCTCCCTCCCCATCCCACCCCTCTGGGTTGTCCCAGCGCACTGGCTTTGAGTGTCCTGTTTCATGCATCGAACTTGGACTGGTGATCGATTTCACATACGGTGATATAGATGTTTCAGTGTGGTTACCTTTTCATATTCTTTATAGCTCAGCTGGTAAAGAATCCGCCTGCAATGCAGGAGACCCTGGTTCAATTCCTGGGTCAGGAAGATCCGCTGGAGAAGGGATAGATAGACTACTCACTCCAGTATTGCTGGGCTTCCTTTGGGGCTCAGATGGTAAAGAATCCGTCTGCAATGTGGGAGACCTGGGTTCGATCCCTGGTTTGGGAAGACCTCCTGGAGAAGGGAAAGACTACCCACTCCAGTATTCTGGCCTGGAGAATTCCATGGACTGTATAGTACGTGGGGTCACAAAGAATCAGACACAACCGAGGGACATTCATATTCTTTAGAATGTTTCCTATTGCTTTTTTGTTTTATTTCTGATTGGATTGTAAGAGTTATTTTATATGTTAAGAGATGTATCTATATCTGTCATTTTTGTTACAAATTATTTTTTCTCTTAGGTTGTTTTGTCTTTTGACTTATGATGGATATATGCTCTAGTACTATGAAGATTAATGAGAAGATGGCAAGCTAATTGAATAAAAAAAAAAAAAACCTTACAAGATTCACTAGGCTTCATTTACACTGGAAATAATTTGTCTGTATTGAAAATGAAAAAAATAAGACACTGACAAATATTTTTAAAAAGGAATAGTGGTTGCTGTCGAGGGGGTGGGGAGGGCAAGACTGAGAAACTTTCAGGGTTGATAGCAAGGTTCTCTATCTTGACAGAGACTGGGTTACACAGATAGAAGTATGTGTCCAAATTTATCAGATGGTACACCCAAGATTTATACATTCCATTCATGCATAAATTTTACCAAAAAAGAAAGAAAAACAGTAAACAAGTATCAAGTACTTGTAAACAAGCGAAACAGTAAACAAGTATCTATGATTTGCATGCTGAAGTGTCTAGGGTGAAATGTATGGATGTCTACAACTGATCTGGAAACATGTCAAAAACAAAAATATTTACGAATGGACAGAGGAATGGATTAATCAACAGGTACATGATAAAGCAAGTACAGGAAAACATTAATGATTTATTCTGGGTTTTGTATGAACAAATTTAACAATATAAAATTTTCATTAAAATATTTGGGGAAAAGAGGATGCTTGATTCTACTTTTTGAAATTTAGGTGAACATATTTGAAAGCAGTATTATTTTTAAAAATGGAGGATTTGTGGCCATAAGCACTATTTTTCTAAAGTTAAGTCATATTATTCTGAGTATAACCTAAAATGTATAATTTGAAATAACTGTGCTTATATTACCTATTTTTATTAAAGCTGTATCAGAATACCTAATCTGTATCTACAGATAGAATGTAATTTTGAAAGGCATATTTTGAAAGCCAATTATGAATTGATTTTAAATAACTGTCTTCCAAAGATGTAATTATTTACTTCAATCCAAACTTTTTTCATATCTGTATGTGTCAAGTTCTAATCATCTGGAAAACTTAATGGCTTTCTATTTTTAATTGTTTTGAATAAAGCAATCTTTTTATTCCAGTGTTTTCTACATAGAGAAGCAAAGAAAATAAGTTTAAATCATAATAGTTGTGTTAAACTAGAATTTCTAAGTGACAATTCTTATTTCTAGTAATTCTACCAAGAAAGAAACATTTCTAACTTTAGGTTTTTACATATGACAGATTATTAATATCTTTGAATTATTTTAGGTAGGTATATGAGAATATGGGTGTCTTCAGTGGCTCAGTGGTAAACTATCTGCAATGCAGGAGATGTGAAGACATAAGTTCAACTCCTGGGTCAGGAAAATCCGCTGGAAGAGGAAACAGCAACCTACTGCCGTATTCTTGCCTGTAAAATTCCATGGACAGAGGAGCCTGGTGGGCCACAGTCCATGGGGTCACAAAGAGTTGGACGTGACTGAGCACATAGAGTGAGAACTCCCTGTGGCTCCTTAAGATATTAATATAATCTGTAGTGGAGAAGGCAATGGCACCCCACTCCAGTACTCTTGCCTGGAAAATCCCATGGACGGAGAAGCCTGGAAGGCTGCAGCCCATGGGGTCACTGAGGGTCGGACACAACTGAGCGACTTCACTTTCACTTTTCACTTTCATGCATTGGAGAAGGAAATGGCAACCCACTCCAGTGTTCTTGCCTGGAGAATCCCAGGGACGGGGGAGCCTGGTGGGCTGCCGTCTAGGGGGTCGCACAGAGTCGGACACGACTGAAGTGACTTAGCAGCAGCAGCAGCAGCAGCAGCGTGTTAGAACTGATAGTATAAAACAAGGACAACAAGATACATGGCAATTCACTCATTAATACATATCATAATAATCTATTAGGGCACTCTGTCCCATCTAGCCCAGGGCAGTTACGGAATCCTTCTCAACACCATGTCTAGCAGGCATTACTAACTGGTCAGAGCTGACCTAGAAGAAATTTGGTGAACTTGGCCCTTGCCCCTCTGTCTTTAGGTCATGGAAGTGGTGATGTATTAGTCACTTTACTGTCCACTACAAACATGATAGTTATATAACTGAGCTCTGTTGACTGTGGAGGATTCTCTATGGAAACAGTCTGAATTGTTAAAGACTTTTCAAACTATGTAGCTGAAAACTCCCTCATGGTAGAAGCAAAATAATTCTCATCTTTTTAGCAAAACCAATTTGTGCAGCATTGAAAGCAATATTAACCAAGAGTCAAATCTGAAGACACTGGTAAGTATCATATTTCATTTAGTCACTTATATTCTATCTCATTTCCAAAAGGTTTTGAAGTTCCTCAGGAAATAAATAGCACAGGAGATTTATTAGTTCATTTGTTTTCTTTTGTGTGGTTTTTAAAGATTGCAGAATCAAGATGTGAAGGAAACATGTTGCCTGCCTTATCAGTAAACAAAGGATATTGAGGCCATGGAACCAGCAGCCCCTGCAGCCACCCCTAACTGTGCCACCCTGAGGGGATTCGGAATGGAGAAAAGCAGGATAGTGGTCCTAACTCGTTAAGGTGTGAAACAAAGGAAGGATTTCAATGAGCTCAGAGTCTTGCATCTTCCCATACAAAGAAAAGCACTAAACTCATTAACTTAAGACGTCTGATTTTCTTTAATTAATGTTATCTTTTGATGTTCGGACTGCCTGGTCTTTGTTGCAAAAACTCCGATATATCCTGGCTTCTCCCTTACCTCTGCAGAGCAGTCCCTCAGAGCTATGTGAGAGCCTGTCTTCCAGGCTTAAGTGCTCAGTTTCATCTGCCAAATAAAATATCATTCTCAACTTTTAGGTTGTGCACTTTTTTCATTCAACAAAGGTATTTTAACTCAATTTGCTTCTATAAAAACCTACAGGCTGGAGTGACTGTGACAAAAGGGCAAGAGGTGATCTCTGACTCTGTTTAAAATAGACCAGGACTAATTAAACATGAGAAGCAATGACATTACTTGAGCTCCTGAGTCCTGCTATGCCTGAAGCAAATTCATTCTTGAAATTTTGTTATATTAGTCTCTTTATTTATTGTAGTTTAAGATGTGATTTCAACACCTGCAAAAAAAAAGATTTCCCAGAAAAAAATCATTCTAATAAAAATACATATATAACTTGAGAAAAAGGAAATAAAGAACAGCACTGAGGGAGCAAAAATACCATCTAAACATGCATGGAGAATTACATGTATCATAAAGTGTTCTATTTGCTTTATATGTGGTACTCATTTAATTCTCACAACAAATCAATGATTTAAATGTTACTGTTATCTCCCTTATATAGATAAGGATATTAAAATGCAAAAAAATTGAGAGATTAACCCACCCCAGTCACAAAGTTAGCAAACGAGGGCACTACGAGTTGAACCCAAGCTGATTTGCTTCAAAACCATCTCTTAATCAATAGGTTAATCCACTTCTCTGCTTAAAGGTGGAGTAAATACATAGAAACACATCCTTTAGTCACATACACTTGCTAGAAATGGGCTGTCAATTTGTTTCAGACTTTCTCATGTGGTTAACAGGTTACACAAAGATATGAATATAATCAGATATTGGTTCACAATATCCAGAATACAAATATGTACCAATTACTCATAGATATCAGAGATACCGTAGCTCAGTTGGTAAAGAATCTGCCTGCAATGCAGGAGACCTGGGTTCGGTTCCTGAGTTGGGAAGATCCCCTGGAGAAGGAAATGGCAACCCACTCCAGTATTCTTGCCTGGAGAATCCCAGGAACAGAGGAGCCTGGCAGGCTACAGTCCATGGGGTTGCAATAGTCAGACATGACTTAGCAACTAAACCACCACCATCATCAGAGATACCTAAGAAATTCCTTCTCTGAATTTTGAGAACAGAGTGACCAGACACAAAAGGACAGCTACTGTGCGAGACACCTAGAAGCAGCGTTCTCAGACAGACAGAAAGTTAGAGCAGCGGTGACCAGGACTAGGAGGAAGAAAGAGTAGAGGGTTATCATTTAATGGGCACAGAGTTTCTGTCTGGGCTAACAGAAAGTTCTGGAAACGGACAGTACTGGGTTGGCCAAATGGTTTGTTCACGTTGTTCCATTACATCTTACGGAAAAACCCAAACGAATTTATCTGCCAATCTGATAGTAATAGTTTCACACACTGTGACTGAACTCAATGCCACTAAACTATACACTTAAAAATGGTTAAAATGCTAAATGTTGTCTTACGTATATTTCACCACAATAAAACTTATTTTAAATTAATAGAACCTACAATGGTTTCATCCAGGTGCTACTTCACCTGTAGAACGAAGCAGATAAATTATGAGATCAGAGCATAATTTGAAGAATTCGGAAAGTGTGACATCTTCACTGGCTGGCTTAACTACCTGTAGAGGACATTAGTTGTGCCCAAACAGAAAGGAGCCTACCTCCTATGAAGCTCAAGCTGGTCAGCAGGCCTTGGTTTATGAAGTTAATCAAAGTAAGCCCCTTAGAGTCAGGTGAGATATGGGCAGCCATGATCCTCACGCTGGGGTCCATCCCCTAGGAAAGTGAACTGACATTTACAATAACTGCTGCTTAAAGAGTATCTTATACTCTTATAAGAGTATACTTATTACAAGAGTATCTGAAGAAGAAAAAATACTCATGTTTCTTTTTTTCATTTAAATTTATTTAATTGGAGACTAATTACTTTACAATATTGTATTGGTTCTGCCACACATCAACATGAATCTGCCATGGGTGTACACATGTTCCCCACTCTGAACCCCCCTCCCAATACTCATGTTTCTAACATTCTCATACAGTTTAAAAATAGACAAAGGCATTTTCATTAGCAACTGAATCCTCTCAACAATTGCAAAAGAAGGAAAAGTAAACATAACTTTACTGCAAGCCTTTTATTTTTCAAAAAAAAAAAAAAAGGAGAATACAAAAAATAAAAGGGTTCATATCCTAGGAAAAGTTTGACATTTCAGTGTATTGGGTTTCCTTATCAGTGTTTATTATCTGACCACTCATTCATTAGTTCTTGCTGCTAACTGCATCAACATCCTTTATCATTCTCCAGAAAGTCATATGACATTTTTGTTCATAGTAGGTCACAATTAATTTTAACTTGAAGATTCTTTCTAGAATTTTCTAACAGTGCTAAAATTACTGAATATACTCAGCATACCAGACAAATGTTGAGGTGCATGACAGATCAACCTCACAGGTCGGTAGACGGCACAATCCAAGTGAATAGAGGATTCTAGAAGAGCACTTATTCAGTCACACAATTCTTGGGTAATCTTGGAATCATGCGTCTTGCCCTCAACAATTAAAATGCTACAGGTGCAACAACTTTGCATGGATTTCCAGTGGTTATTTGATGAAACACTTACATGAGTTAAACAAATCAAAGTCCTAATAGGGGAAGCAATGGAAATCCAAATGAGTAGAATCCTCTCCATATTAGATTGGATCATGGAGAGGAACTCAGTGATCATGTGCAATATATGAAATCAGAGACATGAAACAAAATAAATCAGACATACGTAAAAATGAGTACTTGAGTGAATTTCAGAATTCAGAAAAGTGCCTTCTGAATTCTGAAAAAGATTGTAGAAGCCATCTATAAAGCATGAAAAACTAATTTTGCTATAGTAAAATAATTACTACTCTCTAAGAATGAGTAAATGTGCTGGGCCTACGAAATTACTTGAAAACGCAAAAACCATAGTAAATAATGCTCTCAAATAAAAGTCACTTTGATAAACAAACTTACTGCAAGAAGAAAGTTTTAAAGTTCTTAATGAGATAAAAGAAGAAACCACCTTTTTAAAATAGACTATTACCAGAAAGGCACAGGCTAGGATAAAAAAAGCCTGTATTAAATTTACGATACAGTACCCAATTTGGAAACTGTAATGGGTTTAGTCTTAGATTGGTATGAAATTGCTTTTGCTTTATGGTCAAAGGTAAGGAACTAACTCATTATCTCAAATTTTCTAAATAATGCCTCCTCCCACCAATAATGATGGCAATTCTTTTGATGTACTGAATTCTTCTATTCTAAACACTAAATTCTATTTATAGGATGTCTACAATACTACATACAAATCTACTATCCAATCTCGTACCAGTACAACTCAATTTTAATTCTTGGAGTTTTACAACAGTTTCATATCTGATAGGGGATGTTTTTATTTTTTTTGAAACATCTTTTAAACTGTTTTTATTATTCTTCCATATAACTTTTTAGAATAATTTTGTTAAGTTAAATTGAATTTCCAGCAAGTTCAACTGAGGTTTTATTAAAATTTGACTAAATGTATCTATTAATTCTGAAACTAAAATACATACTAAGTGGAAAAAGAATCTAGAAGGAAAGACCTAAGAATATTAACGATGATTATCTTCAGGTGATGGAATTTTGAATCATTCTAAATTTCTTCATACTTTTTCATGTTTTTCAAACTTGCCACAATAGAAATTATCACAGTTATAACCAAGGATTGCTTATATATAACAGTACAGTAAATCACAGACTTGACATTGCATATAATTAAATCATAGAAATGCATGACTAATTTCTAAGATGCTTCTGGAACTCAAGTAAAAATGACAGATATCGTGAGAAATAATGATTAGATGAATTGTAGGGACACAAAATATTATATTCATCTCCTTATACTCCATAGGAGTCAAATGCTGTTACATTTTCTTTATCTTTAATAACTAATAAATACAGATTTAAGAACACATCTTAAAATCATAAGGATAATAAGTTTGGAAAGAAACAAAGCAGGATACAGGATGCTTGGGGCTGGTGCACGCTGATGACCCAGAGAGATGTTATGGGGAGGGAGGTGGGAGGCGGGTTCATGTTTGGGAACGCATGTACACCCGTGGTGGATTCATGTCAATGTATGGCAAAACCAATACAGTATTGTAAAGTAAAATAAAGTAAAAATAAAAATTAAAAAAAAAAAGAAAGCATACTTTTCCAAACATCTGAAGATGGAGTAACATTAATTAACTCTACCATTTGTTGACTATGTGCCATGCACCATTTAATTTTCAGATAATTAGAATTACTAATATGGGGAAAACAACAGCAAACCACAAAAATGAAAGGATTTTGGATTTCAGTTGTGCCAGTCTGATTCCACAGTATGTTTTTTTAACCTCCGTACACATTTCCTCCCACAATAACACCTGACAGTGTTCCACAATGATACCCGTGGTACCAGGCAGTAGTAAGAGAACCTGCCTGCAAATGCAGGACATGTGTAAGAGACATGGGTTTGATCCCTGAGTAGGAAGATCCCCTGGAGCAGGGCATGGCAACCCACTCCAGCATTCTTGCCTGGAGAATCTCATGGACAGAGGATCGTGATAAGACTACAGTCCACAGGGTCACAAAGTTTGGACACGACTGAAGCGACTTAACATGCATGCACACATGCACAGAAAATTAGGTACTTACATCTACTTCTCAATATCAATTCTCTCCCTTTGATCAATCTGTTGATTACAGTTTAGAATATATTTTAATACTAGCATTAACAATAATGAATTTTTCCAATATGGAACACAGAATATTCCTTCATTTATATAAGTTTTTCATGGCTCCCAGTCAAGTTTTACAGTATCTTAATGTAAATCACTAGATTTTTTTTTAAGCTTATTCCTATTTATATTTGCAACAACTGTCTAAACAGAATTTATTCCATTATAGGCTCTATTATACTTTAGCTCCTCTGTGGCCATGTGAACTATTTCTGTGTATTTGTTTTGAATCTGGCCACAACTCGGGATAATTCTAACTTTTCAATTGATTCTCCTTAATTTTTAAAAGTACATAGTTACAGCATTTATAGATTTTCTCTCCTTTTCCCATTATTTTTATACTTCTCACTAAGCTAGTTAGAATCTTCCAGAATAATAACTGTTTAGCAGGTGACCTAGTCCTGGTCCAGACTACAAAAGGAAAAGTGCTGGTCCAAGCTAAAAGCAAAGCCAGAACTAATTTTCACCCAGTCCGACTAGTATGGCCTTACATGCTGGAAAAGAGTTGCTGTCCTGCAACCCCTGTCTACCCACCCAAAAAGGTTAATGCTTCACATAGTAGAAGCCTTTAAAGACTCCTCCAGCTCAAAGGCTCCTGGCCATCCTGTCTGGTGGTACTTGCAATCTGCTTATTGTTTTCCAGTCGCTCAGTCCTGTCCAACTCTTTGCAACCCCATGGACTGCAGCACACCAGGCTCTTCCATCCTTCACTATCTCCTGGAGTTTGCTCAAACTCATGTCCATTAAGTCGGTGATGTCATCCATCTGTATCTCCTATACCAATATTATAAAACAGAATGTTGAGTGATCTGTACCCTTAAATATATTAAAAATCCTTCTTTTCCTGAGTTTAATAGTAGAAAATTATGTTAGATATTTAATACAGTACCATAGAGTTACTTGGGATGACATTTAGAGATAATCTTTTTTAGCACAGAAAACTGCTACACTATAACCAATGAAAAACCAGAGCACCAATTTTACATAGGTTGTAAAAATAAATATATAAAAAATATGTACTTAGAACCAAGAGACTTAGAAAAGCAGAGTATTAGTGATGATTGTCTTATGAGAAAGCTTTGTTTTCTTTTGTCTTCCATCTTTGTATGGTTTCCTCTTTTTCTTTACATAATGAGTATGCAGTACTTCTACACTGACGGAAAAAGCCTTCATGTTAAAAAATGAATATAATTCAGTGCCCTCAAAAACGATTTGTACATACATAAGGTTAAATTAATGACCAAACAATATGTTAAAAAAAAAAAAGTGCAAGACATCAGCATAAACTGAACTATAGATGTGTAGCAGGAGGGAGATACTGGTCAAAGTACACAGTTAGTGAACATTATTTACAATTTACAGTCTTACCATTTCTGATAAGAATTTCAGGCTGTTTATAAGATTTTATGAGGCCAAAAAGGAAAAACTTAAGACTAACCTTCTTGGAGAAAACAGGTGAAATTGGTAAGCAAAAGTCACAACGTTTTAATGATGTGCTATTTTATTGTGCTTCTGTAAATACCAGCAACTTTAAGAACTATGGAGAGATCTGAGTCAAGGCAATGTTAAATACTGACAGTATTCTCAAAGGAGAAATTGTACCACTGTACAAGCTGCACCATTGAAACAAACCAGCAGTGATACTTGACATCACTTGAATTCACTTGCTTTCCTCCCTCCTCAGAAAGGCTGAAAAACAATGTGTAATGAATCCTTTTCTCTCTCTATTTATCTCTAAGCACTCATGGAGAGAAAGACTTCAGGGTTCAGATCTGCTTTCAGAAATAACAAAGGAAAGGAACTAGGCAGAGCATTCTGATCCACAGAATCACAAAACATTACTGAGAGACGTCAGTGGCCATGCGTTCCATAGCGAAAGGCTGTGGGCCAGCCTGCACTTTGTCAGCCCATGTTCTGGACGCATTAGCAATAAACTATGAAAACACCAGCCCCAAAACAAAAGCTCCTACAAAATAACAATCACATGTCACCTGGTGTCCATGACATTTCATCAGAGCCCAGTGTGAATTAATCTAACAAAAGTGACGTGCTCTCATTGGGCTTCCCTGGTGGCTCAGACAGTAAAGAATCCGCCTGCAACACGGGAGACCTGGGTTCAATCCCTGAGTTGGGAAGATCCCCTGGAGGAGGGCATGGTATCCCGCTCCAGTATTCCTGCCTGGAGAATCCCGGCATGGTATCCCACTCCAGTATTCCTGCCTGGAGAATCCCCATGTATAGAGGAGCCTGGGAGGCTACCAGTCCATGAGGAAGCAAAGAGTCGGACATGACTGAGCAAATAAGCACAGCACAGCCCTCACTGCAATTTAAATTAGTACAAAAATCTCAGATACTAGACTACAAAACCATACATGTAACTGAAGAATATATTGCTACATATCTTTATAATTTCTACAAACAACACCAAGTAGAAGTTAGCTAAGGAAATTTGTTAAGCATTAGAAACAGGCTTATGAGTCTTTGGGTCAGTTGTTTCACTTCTCTAAGTCTCAACTTCCTCACCTATAAGATAATAATGATTATGATAATAATGAGAATAATAATAATACTAATACCTTCCTCATGGGCCTGCTGTGTGGATTTGTAATTGGTGTATAAAGATATGCTTGGTTTCTCTCTTCTCCTTGGGCATTTCAACTCTATTTTAACATGAAGATCATTCTGAACAAATTACTATATGCCAGTCAGTATGCTTAAAAACAAACAAGTAGAGAGTGAGCCTAAACCCAACAATCCTCCAAAACCATTTTAAATTGCTGACAAATGGTCAAGGGACCTACCCAGGAAAATAGAAGAGATAATAGCAGAACACAGAGGGGCTGCTCCTTAACAAACAGCTTGAACCTTCAGCGGGGATAATATGCTTTAAATTAATGGAGGTCAAATAAGTAATATTGTTGTTTAACTGCTAATAGGAAAACAGAGAGCAGATGTATGAAACTGTAACAACAGAAAGGCTGCAAGGTGCTTCCAAATCCGTACATTGGAAGCATGGCCATAAAGAGAGTATTGCTTAAGCAAAGGGTTCTAAGAAAAGTGATTTTATACCCCATGCACATGTATCTAACTAACTAAAGACGTTCAACCACATGAATTGAGAGACCTATTTTTCTGACCACAGCCCTGTAAAAACTTTACTTACTCCATAAAAACTGACACATTTACCCCATGGAAGGCTGGCCCACTAACTGTCCCAGTTAAAGACACAGAGCACTGGGGAAACTGGTGAATTAGGGCTCCTGTTCTTTGTCAAGATGTTCTGCCTAGATGAAACCACTAGCATCTGTGAGTGCAGGAAACTGTGAATTTCCATAAATAACCACATTTTCATTTCACACCTCTTATAACTTTCAGATTGAAAACCTAGACTCTCCTAGGTCTTCTGTGTGGTTCATCTGTTACTAGTCGTGAATCAATCCATACGTGGGCTACCGAATCATTCCCTTTCATAACAGTGCAATAAACTGACTAATACATTTGAAAAGTCACAGGATGTTAAAGCAGCAAGGTCCTTAGAAATTCTAGACTCCTTTATCATCTGGATGAGAAAAAATGGTGGCACAGAGAGGCCCAGGCATTAGACCAAAGTTGTACAGCAGATTAATTTCTAAATGAACAGCTAACAGGAAAGAACATTTTAATACTTCAATACTAGTGGTTTTCCAAAGAATTTTTAAAGGAAAAATTTTTAATTTTTTAAAATTTCTTCATTATTTGTTATGAAATCTTACACAGACCTCCAATATATGTAATAGTCAGAGGTGCCAACTGATGGCCAAGGGAGGGACTGGCTGACCTAGCCCCTCCTTAGGCTTCCTCCTATTTGCCACACCTCCTCTACCCCATCCCCAGCTCTGGCCTACACCACATCTCTGCAAAACCCTGGGATTTAATGAGGTGGAGTCTGAAGCTTTGCATGTATCATCTTGAAACTGTTTTTGCTGAAATTCTGGGTCTCCTTAACTGTGCCTTCACGACTGGGCTATGTCCTCTGTGATCACTGCATGCTCCCCTGGGGCCAGAGGCACCCAGACGCACAAGCCCTGTTCCTCTTCCTTTCCTCCTCCCCTATATGTCCTCAACTTAACTGTTTCTCCTGGTGTTTCCTCTCCTTTTAGGCCATAGCCACGGACAACTCTATTAACTTCTCTGGATGTCTAAGCAAATCTATTTTAAAATATATCAAAGCAAAGAAAAACAGATTTTCTGGTTCAGAGTGTCACCACTGTTTTATAGTTGGCCCCTTCTTAACTTGGCAATCTGTTGGAAAGAAAAAAAAAATGGAAATGTTCTTTTCCTGGGGTTTTCATCATTCTTCTGGTGAACTGGGTGGACTCCTTCTCCAGGGGCTTGAGAAGCCCTGGCCTCTCCAATAGGCATATTCAAGTCAGCATGGATCACTAAGCTTTGGGAAAGTTGTGGTCTTGCAAAGCCAGTGCAAAGCATTCCAACAGAAAGCAACAGACAGAAAAAGACCACTCTCACTTTCTAACTGCTTTTATTTTCACAAGTGGTACAAGCTCAAAGCAAACCTTCCCCTCTACCACAGTGATCCATAGTAGATACAGAATATAATGCCACTCCCTTTATTCTGCCTCTTCGTTCAGTGTTTCTCAACCCTTAACATTTGTGAACCGAGAGCTTCAATATGTGGAATTGTCCTGTGCTTTAAAGGGCACTTAGCATTATTGCCTTCACTCACTAAAAGGTCAGTTATGTCACTCCCCAGTCACCGTGACAACCAAACTTGCCCCCATAGATTCTGAACACCTCGAGAAACCCAGAACCACCTCTGAGAACTGGTCCCTGGTCATTGCTGCCTCCATTTTTCCCTTCCTGCTTTTCCCCAGGTCAGGAGTCCTTCTCATGTTCCCAACACATCTTTGCAGCTCTGCAGCACCATCCATCAGCGTGTATTATCACATTATCCATGCGTGCATTGGTCCCCACCACTCTCCAACCCTATCTATGAATATCCTGAAGGTAGGGATCATTCCCGAACCTTCAAAATCTATTAAATGCTCAATAAATTTGCACAAAGAAAAAAAAATGGATGAAATAAGCAAATAACATACGCAGGGAATTTGGTCTATAAGGGAAAAAATGTGATCATTTTTAAAAACATTTGGGAGCTTCTTCTCTTCTCAATTCCTTGATACTACCTGAAAATGTATAATTTTGGAGATACTATGCAGAGATGTTTTTATTCTTTGGAGGAGTTTGCGTTACTAGCTTCAGCCTGCTTTTGACCCTCTTTGCTACCATTATTGATAGGGAAAAAAATCTGATTCCACCACCAATCACAAATCCATTCGAACTAATTAAACTATCCTTACAGTACTGCAGTCAAAAGAGTTGCTAAATGGGGAATAAAAATCCATGTTTCATCTAAATGGAATTTCAGATACCAGGATCAGAAATATGGGTGAAGCAAAAGGCCTCACCAGGGTGTGTGATATGTAAATCACACACCTGAAATACAATGACACAGGAAAGCATTCGTGGGTTCCTTATGTATGAGGTTTCACACGCATCAGTTTATTGAACCTTCACTATTTAATCTTTTAGAGGAAGATTACTACTATGGCCCCTGTTTTACAGATCAGGAAAGACATTCATCCCCCAGAACACAAACCTCACAAGTAGCTGAGCCAGGATTCAAGCTCATCCAAGCTTAAATTCACCTCCAAGCTCTGAATCACCACGTTCAACCATCTCCCACGCATGTAGGGTTCCTCTCTCCTGACAAAATTAAAGGCACTTAAGATATAAACCATTAAGTTGTGTCGCTGCTTCAAAGCCACACTGTACCTTAAACTTTCATGTCACTGCTCCCATATCAGGCTGCTTTCTCAAGGGGAGAAGACAGAAGACAAAGGAAAAGATTGTTTGATGCCTATCATGTTTTAGGTGGTAAGCTTTATACTGAAATTTAATCCCTGTAATAAATGTACCTGTGTTGTCAGATAAGGAAATTGAGATTCCAAGGTTAAGACACCTGTCAAATTCATCATTCTCTGGGGTCACACACCTAGGGAAGACTCAAACTGGAAGGATGACTATTTCATACTATCACCTATATAATTTTTTTTAAGAGCTTAAACTGTAAAAACTTATTTTTTTAATATAATTTATTTATTTTAATTGGAGGCTACTTACTTTACAATATTGTATTGGTTTTTGCCATACATCAACATGAATCCACCACGGGTGTACACGAGTTCCCAATCCTGAACCCCCCTCCCACCTCCCTCCCCGTACCATCCCTCTGGGTCATCCCAGTGCACCAGCCCCGAGCATCCTGTATCATGCATCGAAAGAAAATATTGGAAGAGCCTGGAAAATCTAAAGTATTAACACATAGAAATACTGACTCAGGCAGTATACATGATATGAAAACATCACGTAACACTGCCGTTTCTGTTAGGATGGTCACTTAGACTGCTGGTGGAAACCAAATGATACAAGCTTTCCCCCCCTAAAAAAAAGAGAAAGAGAGAGAAAGGGAGTCTTGCACTAGGGTAAGAAAAGAAATCTAGCAGGAGGTTTGCTGACTAATAGTCTTCATCTTCAACCAAATTCTGGCCCATCAGCCCATGCTCAAGAATAATTTCCTGATTGATAATTATATTAAATTATGCAGATAGAGCTGTAGTTCTCATCTGACTCTATTTTGTGCTTTATAAAAGTCTTTTCTAATCAGTAAAGATTAGTTACAATATGTTTTGTATCAGTAATTATAAAGCGGCCATGGTATTTAGTACATTTCATTATATTTTCAAGCATCAGATTCTCAGGTTATTAAATTAGACATGCTACCGCTGGGGAGTCTGGCAATTTTTCCTAATTAACAATGACAAAAGGAGACAAAGGGAATATTGTTTCATGGTCCAAATGTATTCAAAAGCTAATATCTTCTACAAAACACTAAACTTGGATACACACCCATACACACACACCCACACACCCACACAGCAGGCTCTACTTTTGCTGACCACTACAAAGCTGGCACTCAATAAAAAAATGGATTCTAAATGAAATCTTTATTTTCCCTCTATTTGTACTTTTGATGTTATTTTAACACAACTGCAATCAAAATGATCTTTAAGGAAATGTTACAAGTTATATATGGTCACCAGTAAAAATCAATAAGGCCTCTTAAATAGTAGTTCCAATAAAACAAATTAAGCATAATTCTTACTTTCACAACTCAATGATGCTTGAAACGAAATCTTTTTATACTCTTTATGCAAGTATATCTTAGTAGTAGTTAGCAATTGGAAAAAGAGGGTTTTATTAGCAAGATTTCTGCTATTGCACGTCCACCTTGACTTAAGGGGTCAAGCGGTACTGGATCAATGTATTCAGGTGCATAAAGCATGCTGCTTCTTAGCTTATAGAAAAATGATAGCTACAGGTCATTCTGCTCTTAAATAGATGTAAGAAATGGAAAGAAAAAATATCCTTTGCACACTGAGGTTTTTAACCATAATAAAGTCTTTATAATCTCAAATTACAGTTCTGAAAGGAAAATTAGAAAAATAATCTTTTAATTTTCCTCCTCTACTTTCCAACATAACATATCTTTCCCAGGCATACTACAAAAATAAATATGGACAAGATTATAAACAAGGAAGTATCTCCACTGTCATAAAAATCAATATATATATATATATACACACACACACAATGATATATATATATATACTATATAGACGCTTTTTTAAAATATACACCAGTGATGACATACATATAAAATATGTAAGATGTATATCATTAGTATAGTTTTTATATATAGGTATATACACACATCACAGGTATGTGTCTCATATATTTTTCCCATGATCTAACGCAAATACTTTCTTGATTGTAATATAGCCCATATTTATTTTGATAATATGCCTGGGATACATATGATGATGGCTGGCAATTATCATAGTGCAATGTGCTAGGCACCATTCTAAATGCTTTTCAAACTAACTCATTTAATCCTAAAGTAGGTACTGATATGATCCTTTTGCTCCTGGTGAACAAACTAAAGCACAGAGTCTTTCTCAGATCACACAGGATATAAGTGCTAGAATCATGATCTAAACCCTGGCAGACTGGTCCCAGGATCTGCATACTAAAGGCTAAAGCTACTTAGGGGTTTCCGTGGTGCCTCAGGGGTAAAGAATCCGCCTGCGGAGAAACAGACAAAGAGAACAGACTTATGGACACAGGGAGAGGGGAGGGGAGGGTGAGATGTATGGAGAGAGTAACAGGGAACTTATGTTAGCATATGTAAAAATAGACAGCCAGCAGGGAATTTGCTATATGTCTCAGAGAACTCAAATAGGGGCTCAGTATCAACCTAGAGGTGTGGGATGCGGAGAGAGATGGGAGGGAGGCTTAAGAAGGAGGGAACATATGTGTATATATGTATGGCTGATTCATGCTGAAGTCTGACAGAAAACATTCTGTAAAGAAATTATCCTTGAATTAAAAGTAAATAAATTAAAAAAAAAAGAAGAAGCCGCCTGTGAATGCAGGAGAGATGAGTTCGATCACTGATCCAGTTACATCCCACACGTCACAAAGCAATTAAGCCCATGTGCCACAACTGTTGAGCCTGTGCTATAGAGCCCAGGAACCACAACTACTGAGCCCACATACAGCAGCTACTGAAGCCCGCACTCCCTAGAGCCCGTGCTGTGAGACGAGAAGCCCACGCACCACAACAAAGAGTAGCCCAACTCACCACGAGAGAAAGCCCATGTGCATCAACAAAGACCTTAGTCCAACAACAAAAAAAGAGTTGAAAGTTACCTAGCCTGGCCCAGAGGACACAACACGTGTGGATGCCTATCGCTTTCCAGCTTCATCAATATGCTCACTTTGGATCCTCGCTACTGGCCACACTGGCCTCTTTAGTGCATTCTGTCCCCCGTACCAGTCACAGGGTCTTTGCACATTCTGCTCACGCTTGCTGGATCATTCTCCCCTCTCTTCCTTTTCAATATCAGCTCGTGTGTCACTTTCCCAGAAGCAGACTTTCTGTGACCTCCCTAACTATCTACTGCCCTATTAGAGGTTCTCCTAGCACTGTTCTCCTTCTTTGGAGAACAAGATTATACTTGCCTGTATAATCAAGTGATTGACACCAGTGTCTTCCACTGACACCGAAGATTGGGAATTGGGTCTGCCTTTGTTTTTCTCCAGTATTTCTGCCAGTGTCCAGTACTGTGTACTGAATGGATGTATCGAGGAATACACAGACTCCATGCTATTGTAGCCTCTGAGCAAGTTAGTCTTTCAGATGGGTTCTTCTGAATCTGAAGAACGAAATCTGCGTATCTATAAAAGAGGGCCAAAAGGAGGCAGATGTGTCAGAGACCGAAGGGCCAGAAAGAGTGCGACATGGACCTCATTCATCCACTTAGCTGGCAATCACTAGGCAGGTCCCTGCTGAGTATCAAGGAATGTGGACGGCGTGATGAGGACAGTTTCTAACGGAAACAGTTCTGCTATGGCTAATTAAACAAATGCAATATAACTTAAGGGCAATATATTTACAAAGGGAAGACAGTGGAGGAACAAATCAAGTCCACATGGCTACAGTTGAGAATGGTTTCAGTGGTAAAGTCTGGGAGGAGACAAGCGAGTTTTTCAGGTTGATGGAAAAGAATTACATGAAATACTATGTTCAAAGTTAGACACATATAAGAATACACAAAAGGGTTTGGAAATGTAGGACTGCCCAGGAAAGCCGGGAGTTGGGGGCCAGGAAGCAGCTAAGTGGTGGTCAGATTCTGGAGGAAACGAGACGCCGTGCACAGTAGTAATTCTGCTGTGAGGAAACGTTCAGTGAGGAAATAACTGTAAATGTAGGATCAATATGACGTAAAACGGCAGACCGTTTACCCATGCCTGAGATGTTTCTCCTCAGCATCACCAATCCTTGCCTCCCACCCTCGACATGTTTGGAAAGGCTCTCTGCACTCGACCCATCACAGTATCTGTCCCTCTCTTGGCTTCAGGGATCACCTCCACGAAGGTGACGCTCCAGGCGCTCTGTTAACCCTGTATCCGAGTCTTACCCTCACACCTCTTACTTCCATCCAGGGATTTTCATCTCTGTTTTAGGCTTCCCTTGTCCTAGCATTCCAGTAGCTCCCTCTCATGACTTCCCAGCATCTATTAATATAATTTTACTCAGGATGGAAGCCTCACACTCACATCTCCCTCTCTTGCTGGACAAGTGAAGATGCTATGTTTGTGAGTATTGGGAAAATCTAACTGGTAGCAAGGTAGAAATTATATGTAATTAGGAATTGGGGTGGGCACTAGAAAAGCTGTCACAGCCTTCCATCTAGTTCCCTTCACTATATGGAGCTGAAATCCAGGCCACACTCTTGTTAACCGTATCTTTCGTGTCTGTGCAGAGGAAGTATCTTCTTCTCACTCAACAATGGCCCTGAATATGGAGCTAGCAGACAAGCAGACATAGCAGAAGATAACTCTGGAACCACACAGCAGATATGCAAGAGGGAAAATAAGGAGGATCGCTCTGCCCAGTAACACGTACTCTGTAGTCCCAGTGTCATCTATGCTTTTGTCAACTGGAACAAAGGCTCCCTGGGCTGACTGTCTGCTTTACATCCACATCATAAAATGAAGCCTGCCAACCAATATGCCCTGCCCTCTTAGGCAAAGCATACTACTAGGCATCTCACTGAAGAGCAAAGCATGCTGGGGAAATAGACATTCACAAATGCATGTCAGTATAAACTTAGGCTAGCTTATAGAATAATCAGTACATAATTGCATAAGAAATACCCACCAATCCTATGCACTAATCAATCCAGTCTTTAAAAGTGCATAAAATAACATAAGCAACTAATATATATATACAACCAAGGAAAATCAATGCCACAGAGGAGAATAACCAAGAGAAATAATCAGAACAACTGACACCAGAAGAACCAGAAATAATTTAGTTGATAGAAGAGGGTATTTTAGCAGGTTCACTATCCACAGACAGATTACAAAGGATACTGCATCTAATGTCAGCAATGGTTGAATCTAGCTGCAGGGTATTACGTATCCACTATACCCACTTTTTAACATTCTTCTGTGTTCAGAAAAGTTTCTGAAAAGTTAACAGGCAAAAGAATATTAGTCTATAAAACAAGGACAAAGACAAGCTACTATAGTTGAGGAATGAAAAGTAAGAAAGAATTCTGAAAAGGAAGGTGGTGATGATCTGAATGAGTAAGTGACTTCCCTGGTGGTTCAGTGCCTAAGATTCCACACTCCCAATGCAAGGGGCTAGGGTTCAATTTCTGGTCAAGGAACTAGCTCCCATATGCTGCAACTAAGACTCAGTGCAGCCAAAGAAATAACAAATAAATAAATAGTTTTTTAAAAAGTCAAAAAAGTGAAAGCCCACCAATTACTGAGGAAGACAAATTTTTTATATTTTTAAAGATTTGGATTCATTTTTTGTGAAATTTCAGAACACCAAGTATAGATAGAAGAATAAAACTAGCTTTTCCCACTAGAGAGAGGAAAAGTGGATTATCTATAAAAGACCAGATCAGACTGAGAACAAATGTCTCAAAACAACACTGAATACCAGATGACTATGTGGAAATGCATTCAAATGTCTGAGGGAAAACAATCTTAAAACTGAACTCTTCAGCCAGTAGACAGAAATTAATTTGGCAAAATGATGACAGTTTGGGTTATTCAAGACTCACAAAATTCACCTCCCATGTACCTAATACAGCACACAATGTCAGTCAAAAATGACTTAAAGGTAGAAAAAAAATCCCAAAAGATACAGAGTGAAATAAGCCAGAAAGAAAAACACCAATACAGTATACTAACACATATATATGGAATTTAGAAAGATGGCAATGATGACCCTGTATGCGAGACAGCAAAAGAGACACAGATGTGTATAGCAGACTTTTGGACTCAGAGGGAGAGGGAGAGGGTGGGATGATTTGGGAGAATGGCATTAAACATGTATACTATCATGTAAGAATCGAATCACCAGTCTATGTCCGATGCAGGATACTGCATGCTTGGGGCTGGTGCACGGGGATGACCTGGAGGGATGTTGTGGGGAGGGAGGTGGGAGGGGGGTTCATGTTTGGGAACGCATGTACACCCGTGGTGGATTCATGTCAATGTATGGCAAAACCAATACAGTATTGTAAAGTAAAATAAAGTAAAAATAAAAATTTAAAGAAAAAAAAACAAAGAAAGCAATGTCTTTGCCACTGGAACATTATTGCTTGGTTAGCAAGGCTTTAGATACATAGAATTATATTGCTTTCTCTATGTTAAGTCTTAACTAGTGCCTGGTACTGTTTTAAGTACAATGTAGATAATCATACTACTCTATTTATTGAACTTACAGACAAAGCAAAGGAGACAGAGTTACAGAACAAGAAATAAATGCTCAAAACATCAATAATGGGGAGAGATATGTGCTTAACAAAATGAGTAAGCGTTGAGTGAAAATGGTCTAAACTTCTCATCTTCCACGGCCAGAGCCAACAGTTTGAAAACCAACTGGATAATAAAGAAAGGTATATCACAGAACAGCATAAACAACAAAGAATGGCTGCACATCAGGCACTGACTGGACAGGGCGAATGTGAAGGTAAAAGTTTCTAAGACGGCGGAGCCTTGAACCTCGTCCACTTTTCAAGTTTCTATTCAAAAGGAACATATTGTAAAATGAGCTTACATAAGGCGGCAATAAATGTTCCTTTTAAAATATTTTCTCTTTTCATATTTTTTTATCCCAGGAAGCCTCAATACAGTGGCAGGTGTATTTTATATAAATGACCAAAATGTAACAATGTAAGTATGCCTCACATCTTGATCTCCATCTGTTTCCCTGTGAGAAAATTAAACAGCCTTGCAGCAGACCGTCCTTTCACAAATCATCCTTCAGATGGCCCCTGTGTGCAGCACATTCATCTGAGCCCTCCATCTCTCAAAGTTAGACTGACCTCTTCAGGCTCCGCTCATGGGACATCAGTGTTTTTCCAACACAGGCTCCATCTTTACATTCCGCCAGCTGACTATGAAATTCATTTGACTACAGTGAAATCTGGCTTTCTTGAGAGGTTCAAGAGTTAACTGTTACCAAAAAAAAAAAAATCTGTGGGAGGAAAAGTCTGTCATGGTTAATGATATGATTTATTGCAATTATAGAAAACTACCCTGATTGTTCAAATTGTGGTCTGTGGGCCTCAGCCAGATTAAATGCCAGGCTGCAACTAGCACAGGGAGGTAATCGAATAATTGACTTCACTAAATAGCACTGTTTTTAATTCCCACAGCAAACTTTCAAAAGTATAAATTGGTATTGTGTGATGGAGAGAAACAAAACCCCAAGATTTTAAAAATTAGACTGTGCAACAAAAACGGACCTAGTATTTGCTAACCAAAGCTAATTTGTAAGGCAAGTTTTCTTCGAAGTTATCTGAAGTTTAGAGGGTTACACAGGGCCAAAGATTTCATATAACCCAATAACTAATTATTATAACATGTAATAACTGCCATTTGTGAATGTTTGTGTCCCCCAGCAAAATTTCACATGCTAGAATCCTAACCTCCAATATAATGTTATTAGGAGGTGAAGCCTTTGGCAGGTGCTTAGGGTCATGAGTGTGGAGTCCTCGTAAACGGGTTAGTGCCCTTAGAAAAGAGACCCTGGAGAGGCCTGTCTCCTCCTTTCTACCATGGGAAGACACATGAAAAGTAACATAGAGACAGTACATATGTTTGATATTATCCACTCAGAAGACAGTCTGCCTGAACCAGTAGACTGGAGAGTGAAGGATGAGGCAGTATTTTTGAAAGTCTGTCAAGGGTCACAATTAGTTTATTCTAGTTAAGAAAAGAACTGGTCACCTATATTGTCAGTGATACTTGTGTATGATCAAAGAATCCTCAGTGGTTAATTATGGAAATGCTATTTTAGTCTCAAAAGAAAATGGTACAAAAGATAATAAGGAAAATAACAGGTAATATGGATGCTTGCTGTCTGCATTCTCTTCCAAAACCTCTCAGGGCAGTTTTTTTTTTTTTTTTTTTAAATAACCCATTATGTCATCCAAAACACACCTAGATCAAGCATTTCCAAACAACCACTAAAGGGCATATATTAACTATAGCTCCCAATGAAGACACCAGACTCATAAAAGGTTTTTTTTTATTGCATCCTCCCAACATGCATGAAATTAAGCTTTGTTCTAAAGTTTAGAAATGGGCTGTTTCCATCTTGCCTACGCCGAATTTACAATCTACTGAGAAAACAGAATGGGCAAAGAGAGATACCACAAGTAATCTACTAATGGCTCACCAGAGATATTCCATGAACACAAAAAAAAAACATGAAAAGAAACACACATAATTCAGACACATTAACACACAAATCAAGTTGAATGGATGAGGAAGTGTGACCAGGAGACTAATGGATTAAGGTAAATGAACCCAGAAAAAGATATTATTGGGTAGACATTAGAGAAAACTTGAAACAGACATGAAATATACACAGAAATGTGGAGGACGTAATCTAATTGGAAACACTGGCCATGAAATGGGGGTCGGTCATAACCGAGGGGGCTTCCCAGGTGGCTCAGTAGAAAAGAATCTGCCTGCCAACGCAGGAGACGTGGGAGATGCAGGTTCGATCCCTGGGTCAGGAAGATCCCCTGGAGGAGGAAACGGCAACCCACTGTAGTACCCTTACCTGGAGAATCCCATGGACAGAAGGGCCTGGCAGGCTATCGTCCATGGGGTAGCAAAAGAGACTGAGAGGTGTTTACAGTCACAAGGGCTTAACAATCTCAGACCCTCTCAAGAAACAGGAGCTGAGGTGAGGGGTAAAGCTGAGGCCATAGTGACCCATGAGAACAGTGGCTGCCAGGAACCAAAATCAGAATAAAAGGTTTTCAAAAATAACAAGACAGATAAACAAACTGCAGAACAGAAGCTACGCAAGATGAAAAGTAAAGGAAATGCCCAATCAATTTCAACAGTCTGGGTGGCTGTGTGCCATTTCAGAGGACTGGACTTTCCATTCTCCCAGCTAGGCATTTAATTTTGCATCTATTTGGTCTGTTTTTCTGTTCTTCTTCCTAATCGCAACATCCATTAGAGGTAGAACTCTGACAACACAAAAGCAAGCCCTGGCTATCTTCAGAAAGTCTCGGGGGTGAAAATCTGAAGTTGGTAACTATTCTCAGAAATGCATTCTGTTTAAGAAAACTCTTGGTGATTATTTCTTCATCTTTCTTTAATAGAGCAATATGTATTTGTCTCCAAAAGGATTTGTTTCTGTTATTCTGTGTATTGGCTTATTAGTCACAGCTTCTCTTTCATTCCTAAAATATGGTCAGATAATTTACTAATAAATACTGTCAGTTTTTTGTTTCTTTTTTAATGCTACCACTAGGGAGTAACCAAGAGTAAATACTGAGATTCTTTAAACACAGAAGGAAAAGAAATAGAAAGTCTTCCAACTAATGCAACTTAATATGTCTAGTTTATCCCAATATGAGGTTGTTAATAGGAGAGTTATGTGTTTAGTCATAAGGATATGAATAAGCCACAAATTCCTGAGTTTAGAATATAGAAAGCCACCAAAGAACATCACTCTAACCCTAATTTTATATTTATTTTTATGTGTCAACCTGATTGGATTATGAGGTGCCCAAATATTTGACTAAACATTATTTCTGGGTATGTATGATGAATTTAAATTATGCACTTAAATTGGTAAAATCAGTAAAGTAATTTGTCCTCTCCAGTGTGGGTGGGGATTATCAAACCCACTGAGGTTCTGAATAAAACAAAAAGGCAGAGGAAGGAAGAATTCAACCCTTCCTGCCCAATGCCTTGAGCTGAGATACTGATGTTCTTCTGCCTTCCGCATGCCTGGTTTTTAGGCCTTCAGACTTGGGCTGAATTATACCACAGGCTTTCATGGGTCTCCAGCTAGTAGGTAGCATATCAGGGGACTTCTGAGCCTTCCTAATTGCTCAAGCCAATTTCTTACAATCAATTCTCTCGCTATATATATATATATATATATATATATGTGTGTGTGTGTGTGTGTGTGTGTGTGTGTGTGTGTGTGTGTGTGTATGTATATATATGTATGTATGTATTTCCATATCCTGCTGGTTCCATTTCTCTAAGGAGAACCCAGACTAACCTTGAGATTTCAAGGCAACCAGGCAAACTGAATTCAAACCCCCCTGAAGAGAGATGGGAGACAGAAATTGGAAAACTAGGAGAGAAAGAGGCGATAAACCTAAAAGCAGGAAAAACATCAGCTCAAAACTAATACATTTTTAAAGCCTGGAAGTAGGCTAGCACAGCAGTTTAGAAGCCCTGGGAGCCACAGACGAGTGGAGCCCTTACCCACTCCCCAGCTCTTCTCTCTGAGCCGCCAAGGGTGCTTATGAGGAAGATGGTGGAGGGCAGGGAACCTGGGAGCACCGCCGGATGCCACAGGGCGCAGAGCAGGGCCAGGCGCGGGAGTGGGAGTGGAGGAGCACAAAGCGGAGTTAAACGTCTATCACAGCTCCAGAAATTATGCAGTTTTTTGCCTCCCCAGTTTTATTAAAATAATAAATTAATGAATTTTCTAATATTCTTACAATGAAATTTTACTGGGTATTTTAAAAATATTCTGTTGCCGTCTGTATTTTTATTCAAGGCTTTTTACATCAATAGTCATAACAGATTAGTTACAAATTTTTATAACCAATAAAGTTTTATACAGTCTTTATCATTGTGGGGATCAACAATAAATATGTTTCTATAATAAACGTGAAAGATGTCTTTTACTCTGCATTGGAATAGTTTAAGTATTATTACTGCTGTTGAGATATATATACACACATATGTTTATATAAACACTGTACACACATACACATATAAAAGAATGTTACTCAGCCATCAAAAAGAGTGAAATAATGCCATATGCAGAAACAATGGATGGATCTTGAATCTAGAGATCAGTATCCTAAGGGAAGTGAGTGAGAAAAAGATAAACACTACACGATATCACTTATATACAGAATCTAAAATATGACAAAAATGAACTTATCTACCACACAAAAACAGACTCACAGACATAGAGAACAGACTTGTGGTTCCCAGGGCGATAAAGGGGAAAGAGGAAAGTCGGATTGGGAGACTGGGACTAGCAGATGCAAACTATTAAATATAAAATGGATTTAAAAAACAAGGTATTGTATAGCATGGGGAACTATATTCAACATCCTATAATAAATCATAATGGAAAAGAACAGGAAAAAGAATATATATAATATATATACAACATATATTCCCGTGCCTTACAGGCAAAGTCTTTTCCATATGAATCACCAGGAGAGCCTACCTATCTATCTATCTATCACTAAATCACTTGGCAGTAGACCAGAAACTAACACAACACTGTAAATCAACTGCACGTCAATGAGAATTTTTAAACTGCAACTTAAGAGCTTATTTTCCTTGGAAGAGGAGACACCCATCCAACCCATCATAGTCATAAATGGAGCAATTTATTCTTTTCCAACTTCTTGGAATGAACCACAAAAATCCTAACGTAACTAAACTGATTCTCAATCTAGCTGTCTTTCCAATATGTCATACTGTCTCATGTGAAAGTTAATGACAGATTTATTTCATATGGTTTCTAGCTATTCAGTGAGCTTTTTGCACTATAAAGTGTCCAAAGGTTGTTTTATTTTTTTCCTCACAGTGTTTTGTAAAGTATCTATCGGCACGGGGATGATCCAGAGAGATGATTTGGGGTGGGAGGTGGGAGGGGTGTTCAGGATTGGGAACTCATGAACACCCATGGCTGATTCATGCCAATGTATGGCAAAACCAACACAGTATTGTAAAGCAAAATAAAGGAAAAGTAAAAATTAAAAAAATAAAATAAAAATAAAATGACAAGGTAAAAAAAATAAAAAAATAAAGTATCATCATTATTATGATATATCCTTGCCTGAGTAAATATTTCTGAGCTTTCAAATTCTTTGTGGTTAGCCATGTTCATTAAGTGACCTATACTTAACTTCAAGGTCCAGAGGAATATTGAGCGATATTCTTACTCAGTCTCAGAGAAGTGTAACTTGACTGCCCCTAATTACACTGAGATAATGCAGCACAAACTCCTGGGAGAAGGCACTGACTGTGTCTACTTAGAGAAAAATGGTAGTCGGCTGGATGAGGGACTTACTCAGATACTCGCTTTCTGTTTTAAATAACCACATCCTCATCACTTCAAAACATGAATGTAACTGAATGCTTTCTATGTTAGAATTCTGTGGCTGCTGGAAGAAATTACCACAAACAAGATGGCTGAAAACAATACAAATATATCCCCCCAGTTCCAGAGGCCAGAAGTCCCACATCCAGGTGTTAGCAGGGCTGTGTGCCCTCTGCAGGGTCTGTGGTTGAATCCATCCTTTGTCTCCTTCAGCTTCTGCTGGCTCCAGGATTCCAATCCCTGGGCCCTAGTCAACAGTTAGGGTAAACGAAGCGCATTTTTTAGGTTTATGATGCTCAAACATCACAGAATTACTGTTTTCTCCTTTCGTCTCAGAGAACTGTAGTGCGGTTATGGTTTTCATTTGAAATACAGTTCAGCTTATTTCTCTGTCTGTATTTTGATTTCTAGTTTCCCCCCTTGTTTGTTGATCTTATTTATTCATATCATGTATATAAAACATCAGCGTAGTTCTATACAATACCATGCATTTTAAGACGTCTCAACCTCTCTTCCCAATTATTTCTACCTTTCCACTGCATTCCCATTCCCTGTCTTTCCCTCTAGGTAACCAATATAATTAATCTCTCAAGTACCTTTCCTTCTTTGGTGTATGAATTTCAGATGCATGTATTTTCTTATTTCCCCTTCTTTCTTATACAAAAGGTAGCATATTATACTCTTTTTCACTTTGCCTTTTCACTTTTGGAAGTCATGCTACAACAGCCGCAGAGATAAACCTCTCTTGTTTTACATCTGCACAATTTCCATCACATATATTTACCAGTTTATTTAATCATTCCTCAATATTTCAGCATTTCTGTTGCTTCCAATATTATATCATTACAAATTCTACTGCAACAACAAGAACTTCACATATGTGCTTCCATATTGTTAAAGGGGTACCTCCAGGGTAAATTTCTAAAAGTGAAATTGCTGGATCCAATGCCAAAACATATGTAGTTTGTTTTGTTTTGTTAAGATGGTGCCAAACTCCCCTCCACAAGGATGGTACCAATTTGCATTTCTGTCACCAGTGTGTGAGAGTGCCTATTTTCTCACAGCTTCAAACACAGAATGGGTTGTTTCACTTTTTAATTCTTGCCAATCTGATATATAGGAAATCATAACGCAGAGCACTTTAGTTTTCATTTTCCTCATTAAAGTGAGGCTGAAAAACTTTATCTGTTGAAGTGTCATTTTATATCTTTATCTGTGAATTGTCTGTTCGTGTACTTTGCACATTTTTCTACTGGTTTTTATTCTAGTTTTTAAAGATTTCTTTATATATTAAGGATATTAGCACTTTGTGATACATGAGGCAAATGCTTTCTCTCAGTTTGTCAGTTATATTTTTTATTGCAAAGTTTTGTGTATTTCAGTCAGTTCAGTCTCTCAGTCATGTCCGACTCCTTGCCACCCCAAGGGCTGCAGCATAAGAGGCTTCCCTGTCCATCATGAACTCCCAGAGCTTACTCAAACTCATGTCCATCGAGTGGGTGATGCCATCCAACCATCTCATCCTCTGTCATCTCCTTCTCCTCCTGCCTTCAATCTTTCCCAGCATCAGGGTCTTTTCAAATGAATCAGTTCTTAGCATCAGGTGGCCAAAGTATTGCAGTTTCAGCTTCAGCATCAGTCCTTCCAATGAATATTCAGGACTGATTTCCTTTAAGATTGACTGGTTGGATCTCCTTGCAGTCCAAGGGACTCCCAAGAGTTTTCTCCAACACCACAGTTCAAAAGCATCAATTCTTTGGCACTCAGCCTTCTTTATAGTCCAACTCTCACATCCACAGATGAATACTGGAAAAAAAATAGCCTTGACTAGATGGACCTTTGTTGGCAAATTAATGTCTCTGCTTCTTAATACGCTGTCTAGGTTGGTCATAGCTTTTCCTAAAAGGAGCAAGCATCTTTTCATTTTATGGCTGCAGTCACCATCTGCAGTGATTTTCGAGCCCCAAAAAATAAACTCTCACTGTTTCCATGTTTCCCCATCTATTTGCCATGAAATGATCAGACCAGATGTCATGATCTTAGTTTTCTGAATGTTGAGTTTTAAGTCAGCTTTTTCACTCTCCTCTTTCACCTTCATCAAGAGGCTCTTTAGTTCCTCTTCGCTTTCTGCCATAAGGGTGATGTCATCTGCATATCTGAGGTTATTGATATTTCTTCCAGCACTCTTGATTCCAGCTTGTGCTTCATCCAGCCTGGCATTTCGTATGATATACTTTGCATGTAAGTTAAATTAGCAGGGTAGTAATATATAACCCTGACATACTCCTTTCCCTGTTTGGAACCAGTCTGTTGTTCCATGTCTGGTTCTAACTGTTGCTTCTTGACCTGCATACAGATTTCTTAGGAGTCAGGTCAGGTGGTCTGCTATTCCCATCCCTTTCAGAATTTTCCACAGTTCGTTGTGATCTACACAAAGACTTTGGCTTAATCAATAAAGCAGAAGTAGATGTTTTTCTGGAACTCTCTTGCTTTTTCCATGATCCAACAGATGTTGGCAATTTGATCTCTGGTTCCTCTGACTTTTCTAAAACCAGCTTTAACATTTGGAATTTCACAGTTCACATACGGTTGAAGCCTGGCTTGGAAAATTTTGAGCATTACTTTACTAGCATGTGAGATGAGCGCAATTGTGCGGTAGTTTGAGCATTCTTTGGCATTGCCTTTCTTTGGGATTGGAATGAAAACTGACCTTCTCCAGTCCTGTGGCCACTGCTGAGTTTTCCAAATTTGCTGGCATATTGAGTGCAGCACTTTCACAGCATCATCTACGATTTGAAATAGCTCAACCAGAATTCTATCACCTCCACTAGCTTTGCTCGTAGCAATGCTTCCTAAAGCCTACTTTACTTCACATTCCAGGATGTCTGGCTCTAGGTGAGTGATCACACCATTGTGGTTATCTGGGTCATGAAGCTCTTTTTTGTATAGTTCTTCTGTGTATTCTTGCCACCTCTTCTTAATATCTTCTGTTCTGTTAGGTCCATAGCATTTCTGTCCTTTATTGTGCCCATCTTTGCATGAAATGTTCCCTTCGAATCTCTAATTTTCTTGAAGAGAACTCTAGTCTTTCCCATTCTATTGTTTTCCTCTATTTCTTTGCATTGATCACTGAGAAAGGCTTTCTTATCTCTCCTTGCTATTCTTTAGAACTCTATATTCAAACGGGTATATTTTCCTTTTCTCTTTGCCTTACACCATTGTCCCTGAGACAGTTTTTCTGTAGTAAATTTTATTAATCACTTATTTTATTGCCTCAGTATTTTTTAAAGGTTTTATGTATTTATTTTCTGGCTGTGCTGAGTCTTTGATGCTGTGTGCAGGTTTTCTTTAGCTGCAGCAAGCTGGGGTCTCTCTTCATTGCCGTGTGCGAGCTTCTCACTGAGGTGGCTTCTCTTTTTGTGGAGCACAGACTCCAGGCAAATGGCCTTCAGTTGCGGCTTGTGGGCTCTAGAGCACTGCCTCAGTAGCTATGGCGCACAGGCTTAGCTGCTCCACGGCACTGGAAATTTTCCAGACCAGGGACATCCCTGGTATCCCTTGTACTGCAGTGGATTCTTAACCACTGGGCCACTAGGGAAGCCCTGCGTCAGTATTTTGAGGCCCAGCTAAAAACCCTTTCCCTTCACATAGGTAAAAGAAGAATTATGTACATTTTCTTCTATTATATATACAATTTTAGTTTTTAGGTTTGGATCTCTGATCCATCTGGAGTTTATTCTCATGTATGATGTGAGTTATGAATCTAATTTTATCTTTTTCCAGATGACTAATAAGTTATCCTAGAATTACTTAGTTAAAAGTCCATCTTCGCTATGTAATTTGACATGACATCTTTATAATAAATACAGTTTTAGATATTCCTGGATCTATTTCTGGACTTTTAATTCTGTTCCATTGATCTTTCTCTTCATGTTTTAAGTATAGACTATTGTGGTATGTTTTAATGCCTGGTAGGGCTACTTTGCCTGCATAGTTTTCCTTTTTTAGTGTTTTCCTTGCTATTCATCATTCCACATAAACTCTAATATCAACTCATCCAACTTCATCTTTACGGTGTTAGTCACCTTTTCAAGATGAAGGGAGGGAGTCTTTATTCACATACTTCTGTGTCTTTCACAGGTGTTTTAAAGATTACCTTTTTGGTTTTTGCAAACTAATTTTAAGTATTTAATCTCTTTTGTTGCTATTTAAATGTGGCTTCTCTACCATTATGTCTGCACACTGGTTACTGTTTCTCTATCTGAAGACAAGCTATTTCAATTTCCTTATGTTAATTTTATAAGTTGTTACTTTACTGAATTTCTTTTATTGTGTGAGAAAGTCTTAACATTGTTCCCCTAGAGTTTTCCAAGTACATGATCATATTATCAGCAAACAGAAACAATTCTATTTCTTCTTTTCCAATTCTTAGGTTTCTAATTGCCTGGTCCTATTCTAAGACAATGTTGAATGGTAGTACAGATAGTAGCATATTTTCCTTGTTCTCAGTATTAATGGAAGTACCTGTAGTATTTCTCCAAAGATGTTAGCCTGAAGACTGAGCCACAGGGATTCATTGGTAGCTCACTGGTAAAGAATCTGTCTGCTAATGCAGGGGATCTGGGTTCGATCCCTGGTCTGGGAAGATTCCACGTGCCTTGGAGCAGCTAAACCTGTGCACCACAACTACTGAGCCAGCGCTCTAGGGCCCATAAGCTGCAGCCACCGAGAAGCCTGCATGCCTAGAGCCTGTGTTCCGCAACAGGAGAAACCACCGCAGTGAGAAGCCTGAGCACCACAAAGAGAGGAGCCCCTGCTCGCTGAGACTAGCGAAAGCCCACGCACAGCAACGAAGACCCAGCGCAGCCACAAGTAAGCAAGTCAAAAAAAAAAAGAACCACTTACACATTTTTAATTTTTGTTCAAAGACTTTTTAGCATCTCTGGAGATACTTGTAGGATCTGTTTTTCTCCTTAGATCTGTTCCTGTGGTGTATCATTTTAGTGAATTTCTTAATTGTGAACCAAGCTTGCCCTCCTGGAATAAATGCCACTTAATCATGGTTTACCAGATTTTTATTGTAGTGTTGGATTCTGCTTGCTGATGTTTTATTAAACTTTGCACCAATATTCCTAAATGATATTGGTAATAGTTTTCTAATTATAATTTCATTAGCTTACTTATTTATTAAAAAGAATTTCAATACTTTTAAATACATTATAAAGCTGTGGGTATATCTAGCCTTTGATGGTTTGGAAGAATTCCCCTGTGAAATCATAAAGATCTGGTGTTTCTTTATGAAGTAGCTGCTTTAAAATCATCTCTATTTCTTTGATGGAACTGTCTGTTTAACCTTCTTTTCATAACAAAGACAATTTCTTTAGGAAACTGTCTATTCCACACAGGTTTTCAAATTCATTTGCATAGATGTTGGCAAAACTGTCTCTAATGATTTTTTTAAATTCTTCTGTTTTGACAGTTATTTCTGCCAATTCTTATTTTGAATATTTATACTTTCTCATTAGGTTAGATCAGGGTTTGTATATTTTGCTAATTTTTCCAAAAACCTGTTTCTGGCTTAATTATATCTAATTTTATTTATTTTGTTTATTATCTTCCTCCTTTTCCTTTCATTTGCTTACATTTTCTAGCTTTTTGAGTCTGGCATTTGTTAATTTTCATTTTTCATTTTCATAGGTGTTTTAAGACAATTCTAATCAATTCTTCTTTTAATCATTACTTTAACATATAACAGATTTCTCTATCATCTTCATTTTTAATTTAGTGTGAGATGTACAATGAAATATATTAAATTCATATCATCAGACCTTTTGCTGAAGCTTAACTCTTCATGTGTAGTTCACTTCAGTTGCTCAGTCATGTCCAACTCTTTGCGACCCCACGGACTGCAGCATGGCAGGCTTCCTTGTCCATCACCAACTCCCAGAGTTTACTCAAACTCATGTCCATCGCATCAGTGAGGCCATCCAGCTATCTCATCCTCTGTCGTCCCCTTCCCCTCCCACCTTCAATCTTGCCCAGCATCAGGGTCTTTTCAAATAGCCGGTTCTTCACATCACGTGGCCAAAGTATTGGAGTTTCAGCTTCAGCATCAGCCCTTCCAATGAATATTCAGGACTGATCTCCTGTAGAATGGACTGGTTGAATCTCCTTGCAGTCCAAGGGACTCTCAAGAGTCTTCCCAACACCACAGTTCAAAAGAATCAATTCTTGTGTAGTGGAATTCTGATATTCTCAAGAAAGCTCCCAGTTACGAGTTCCTGAGTTCTTGTATATTTAAAAGATATGATAATGCTGTTCTGTTAACTAGTCATTCTCTTTCAGGCTAAAGCTAAGCTAAATCCAGTACTTTTTAGTATGATCTAGTTATCTTTTGTTTTAGAAGTGCTTTTCAGCATTGGACAGAGGAGCCTGGTAGGCTACAGTCCATAGGGTTGCAAAGAGTTGGACACCCCACACCCGAGGCCAGGGGCAGTGGCCGGGAGGAGCCACCCTGCACCCGAGGCCAGGGGTGGCGGCCAGGAGGAGCAACCCCACGTCCAAGGAGCAGTGGCTGCACGGGCGCAGGAGGGCCTAGAGGAGCCATCCCACATTGTAGGTCATGAAGGGCTGCGGTGAGGAGATACCCCTCACCCAAGGTAAGGAGCAGCGGCTGCACTTTGCTGGAGCAGCCGTGAAGAGATACCCCACGCCCAAGGTAAGAGAAACCCAAGTAAGATGGTAGGTGTTGCAAGAGGGCATCAGAGGGCAGACACGCTGAAACCATACTCACAGAAAACTAGTCAATCTAATCACACTAGGACCACAGCCTTGTCTAACTCAATGAAACTAAGCCATGCCCACGGGGCAACCCAAGATGGGCGGGTCCTGGTGGAGAGGTCTGACAGAATGTGGTCCACACCCAAGATGGGTGGGTCCTGGTGGAGAGGTCTGACAGAATGTGGTCCACTGGAGAAGGGAATGGCAAACCACTTCAGTATTCTTGCCTTGAGAACCCCATGAACAGTATGAAAAGGCAAAATCTTATCAAGATACTGAAAGAGGAACTCCCCAGGTGAGTAGGTGCCCAATATGCTACTGGAGATCAGTGGAGAAATAACTCCAGAAAGAAGGAAGGGATGGAGCCAAAGCAAAAACAATACCCAGCTGTGGATGTGACTGGTGATAGAAGCAAGGTCCAATGCTGTAAGGAGCAATATTCCATAGGAACCTGGAATGTCAGGTCCATGAATCAAGGCAAATTGGAAGTGGTCAAACAAGAGATGGCAAGGGTGAACGTCGACATTCTAGGAATCAGCGAACTAAAATGGACTGGCTGCTGCTGCTGCTAAGTCACTTCAGTCGTGTCCGACTCTGTGCAACCCCAGAGACGGCACCACCAGGCTCCCCCGTCCCTGGGATTCTCCAGGCAAGAACACTGGAGGGGGTTGCCATTTTTAACTCAGATGACCATTATATCTACTACTGCGGGCAGGAATCCCTCAGAAGAAATGGAGTAGCCATCATGGTCAACAAAAGAGTCCAAAATGCAGTACTTGGATGCAATCTCAAAAACGACAGAGTCTCTGTTTGTCTCCAAGCAAACCATTCAATATCACGGTAATCCAAGTCGATGCCCCAACCAGTAATGCTGAAGAAGCTGAAGTTGAACAGTTCTATGAAGACCTAGAAGACCTTTTAGAACTAACACCCAAAAAAGATGTCCTTTTCATTATACGGGACTGGAATGCAAAAGTAGGAAGTCAAGAAACACCTGGAGTAACAAGCAAATTTCGCCTTGGAATGCGGAAAGAAGCAGGGCAAAGACTAATAGAGTTTTGCCAAGAAAATGCACTGGTCATAGCAAACACCCTCTTCCAACAACATAAGAGAAGACTCTGCACATGGACATCATCAGATGGTCAACACCGAAATCAGATTGATTATATTCTCTGCAGCCAAAGATGGAGAAGCTCTATACAGTCAACAAAAACAAGACCAGGAGCTGACTGTGGCTCATCATGAACTCCTTATTACCAAATTCAGACTTAAATTGAAGAAAGTAGGGAAAACAGCTAGACTATTCAGGTATGACCTAAATAAAATCCCTTATGATTATACAGTGGAAGTGAGAAATAGATTTAAGGGACTAGATCTGATAGATAGAGTGCCTGCCATTGTACAGGAGACAGGAATCAAGACCATCCCCATGGAAAAGAAAGGCAAAAAGCAAAATGTCTGTCTGGGGAGGCCTTACAAATAGCTGTGAAAAGAAGAGAAGCAAAAAGCAAAGGAGAAAAGGAAAGATATAAGCATCTGAATGCAGAGTTACAAAGAATAGCAAGGAGAGATAAGAAAGCCTTCTTCAGTGATCAATGCAAAGAAATAGAGGAAAACAACAGAATGGGAAAGACTAGCGATCTCTTCAAGAAAATTAGAGATACCAAGGGAACATTTCATGCAAAGATGGGCTCCATAAAGGACAGAAATGGTATGGACCTAACAGAAGCAGAAGATATTAAGAAGAGGTGGCAAGAATACACAGAAGAACTGTACAAAAAAGATCTTCATGACCCGGATAATCACAATGGTGTGATCACTCATCTAGAGCCACACATCCTGGAAATGGAAGTCAAGTGGGCCTTAGAAAGCATCACTAGGAACAAAGCTAGTGGAGGTGATGGAATTCCAGTTGAGCTGTTTCAAATCCTGAAAGATGATGCCACGAAAGAGCTGCACTCGATATGCCAGCAAATTTGGAAAACTCAGTAGTGGCCGCAGGACTGGAAAAGGCCAGTTTTCATTCCAATCCCAAAGAAAAGAATGCTCAAACTACCGTACAATTGCACTCATCTCACATGCTAGTAAAGTGATGCTCAAAATTCTCCAAGGCAGGCTTTAGCAATATACAAACCATGAACTTCCTGATGTTTAAGCTGGTTTTAGAAAAGGCAGAGGAACCAGAGACCAAATTGCCAACATCCACCAGCAAGAGTTCCAGAAAAACATCTATTTCTGCTTTATTGACTATGCCAAGCCTTTGACTGTGTGGATCACAATAAACTGTGGAAAATTCTGAGAGAGATGGGAATACCAGACCACTTAACCTGCCTCTTGAGAAATCTGTATGCAGGTCAGGAACCAACAGTTAGAACTGGACATGGAACAACAGACTGGTTCCAAATAGTAAAAGGAGTACGTCAAGGCTATATTTTGTCACGCTGCTTATTTAACTTCTATGCAGAGTACATCATGAGAAATGCCGGGATGGAAGAAACACAAACTGGAATCAAGATTGCCGGGAGAAATCTCAATCACCTCAGATATGCAGATGATACCACCCTTATGGCAGAAAGTGAAGAGAAACTAAAAAGCCTCTTGAAGAAAGTGAAGGAGGAGAATGAAAAAGTTGGCTTAAAGCTCAACATTTAGAAAACGAAGATCATGGCATCTGGTCCCATCACTTCATGGCAAATAGATGGGGAAACAGTGTCAGACTTTATTTTTGGGGGCTCCAAATCACTGCAGACGGTTACTGCAGCCATGAAATTAAAAGACGCTTACTCCTTGGAAGGAAAGTTATGACCAGCCTAGATAGCATATTCAAAAGCAGAGACATTAGTTTGCCGACTAAGGTCCGTCTAGTCAAGGCTATGGATTTTCCAGTGGTCATGTATGGATGTGAGAGTTGGACTGTGAAGAAAGCTGAGCACCGAAGAATTGATGCTTTTGAACTGTGGTGTTGGAGAAGACTCTTGAAGGTCCCTTGGACTGCAAGGAGATCCAACCAGTCCATTCTGAAGGAGATCAACCCTGGGATTTCTTTGGAAGGAATGATGCTAAAGCTGAAACTCCTGTACTTTGGCCACCTCATGTGAAGAGTTGACTCATTGGAAAAGACTCTGATGCTGGGAGGGATTGGGGGCAGGAGGAGAAGGGGACGACCGAGGATGAGATGGTTGGATGGCATCACTGACTCAATGCACGTGAGTCTGAGTGAACTCCGGGAGTTGGTGATGGACAGGGAGGCCTGGCGTGCTGTGATTGATGGAGTCGCAAAGAGTTGGACATGACTGAGCGACTGAACTAAACTGAATGCTGTTCTGTTACTGATGTACTTTGTATGTTGTTTTTGAATGTTTAAAGCCACCCTATAAATATATTTATAACATATTTTACTTTTTTTGCTATGTTACTCTAAGGACTTTTTTAAAAAGCTATATAGTCTAATTGTTTTACTCAGATAGGTCTGAAAGTTACCTGTTAGGAGTCAGAGTTAGTTGTTTAGAATCAATATTCCCTGCTATTTAGTAAGCCTTTTTAATATGTAGATTCTAACCTTTAACTTCCAAGAAGTAAGGATTTTTTAAGTTATAGTTTTAAATATTAATTGTTCCATTGTTATATGTATCATTTTTCAGGGAATCCAATTACACCTAATTGGATCATGTTTACCTATGCTTCATTTGGAATACTTCTCTTCTAAAATTTCTTCATTAATGTCATTTTTCATTCCTGTGATATTTTCCTGATTTTCTTTAATGCTCTTATTTTCATTTGATTCTATTCCTTAGGGAATTTTTTAAATTAGTCTTCATTCCTTTAAGAATTAGACTATTTCTTCAATGTTTTTCCAGAATTTAACTAACCCTTAGTAACTTTCAGTTCATTTCAGTTCAGTTGCTCAGTCGTGTCCGACTCTTTGAGACCCTATGAATTGCAGCATGCCAGGCCCTCCTGTCCATCACCAACTCCCAGAGTTCACTCAGACTCACCTCCATCGAGTCCGTGATGCCATCCAGCTATCTCATTCTCTGTCGTCCCCTTCTCCTCCTGCCCCCAATCCCTCCCAGCATCAGAGTCTTTTCCAATGAGTCAACTCTTCGCATGAGGTGGCCAAAGTATTGGAGTTTCACGTCCAGCATCAGTCCTTCCAATGAACACCCAGGACCGATCTCCTTTAGAATGGACTGGTTGCATCTCCTTGCAGTCCAAGGGTCTCTCAAGAGTCTTCTCCAACACCACGGTTCAAAAGTGTCAATTCTTCAGTGCTCAGCTTTCTTCACAGTCCAACTCTCACATCCATACATGACCACTGGAAAAACCATAGCCTTGACTAGACGGACCTTTGTTGGCAAAGTAATGTCTCTGCTTTTCAATATGCTATCTAGGTTGGTCATACTTTCCTTCCAAGGAGTAAGTGTCTTTTAATTTCATGGCTGCAGTCACCATCTGCAGTGATTTTGGAGCCCCAAAAAATAAAGTCTGACACTGTTTCTACCGTCTCCCCATCTATTTCCCATGAAGTGATGGGACTGGATGCCATGATCTTCATTTTCTGAATGTTGAGCTTTAAACCAACTTTTTCACTCTCCTCCTTCACTTTCATCAAGAGGCTTTTTAGTTTCTCTTCACTTTCTGCCATAAGGGTGATGTCATCTGCATATCTGAGGTTATTGATAGTTCTCCCGACAATCTTGATTCCAGCTTGTGCTTCTTCTAGCCCAGTGTTTCTCATGATGTGCTCTGCATATAAGTTAAATAAGCAGGGTGACAATATACAGCCTTGAAGTACTCCTTTTCCTATTTGGAACCAGTCTGTTGTTCCATGTCCAGTTCTAACTGTTGCTTCCTGACCTGCATACAGGTTTCTCAAGAGGCAGGTTAGGTGGTCTGGTATTCCCATCTCTTTCAGAATTTTCCACAGTTTATTGTGAAAAGGAAGACCACCCCCAATCCATCCAGTTTCCTCCCTAGCAAAGGCAGGTACACAGATAGGGGTACCTAGCACACCCTGTCCTCACATCTCCAGGTACAAACTCCACCTTTGAGACATGTGACACTATCCGCCAACTTCCCCGCTCCCTCCCCTTATTAAATTTTAATCAACTTTTAAATCTTGTGTCCAAACCTATTATTGATTTTTAAATTGGTGCTCCCTACAAAAGTAGTTTGTTTTTTCTAATTTTCAAATTGTTTATTTGGGAATATTTCATTTAATGTGACTGAGCTCGTAGAATTTTTATTCGGTGAATTAATCCGCTTCTCATTTCTTGCTATATTTTTATGGTAGTTACATATAAATGAAGACTGTTCATGCCTCTGCATTTCTGTGTACAGGTGGTTTAGAGTGGTTTATGAGATGCCTACTATAAGAGCACATTCTTCTATCAGGGTACTAAAATGTGACATGTGTGTGTGCACACATGCATGCGTGTTCAGTGATATCTGGCTCTTTGTGACCCAGTGGAATATAACCTCCCAGGCTCATCTGTCCATGAGATTTTCCAGGTTAGAACACTCCAGAGGCTCTTCCCAATCCAGGGATCAAACCCACGACTCCTGTCTCTCCTGTATTGGGCTGCAGGTTCTTTACCAGGTGAACCGCCACGGACGCCCAAAATGCGGTAGATCTACTGAATGCCTTTTCTTTTTTTTTTTTTTTACTGAATGGAAGATTCTTTCAATACTATGGTACCCTACAACTTTCCAAGTTTTACACCATGGTTTCATATAATTCTATAATAACCCTTTTCCCCTTATCCCTGTTACCCCTCTTCCTTCCCTCGCCTCACTGGTAACCACTAATTTGTTCTTTATAACTTTAAGTCCGCTGCATTGTTTTATTGGCTAGTTTGTTGTATCTTTTTAGATTTTACATGTAAATGGTATCTACAGTATTTGTCTTTCTCTGCTTATTTCACTTAGCATAAGTGAAAGTCCACCCATGTTGCTGCAAATTGCAAAATTCATTCTTTTTTTATCACTGAGTAGTATTTAATTGTATATACATACACCATATTTTCTTCATTCATCTGTTGATGGACACTTAGGTTGCTTCAATACCTTGGCAATTGTAAATAACGCTGCTATGAACACTAGGATACATGAATCTTTTTGAATTAGTGTTGTTTCTTTTCGATATATGCCCACATAATTAACTGGCTGAAAGTGAAAAATATGAGACCAAAAGAAAAAGCAGAAATTTGGGGGAGCAGATCCATGGTAAGTAACTAATGCAGTAAGATACCTTTGTTAAGTAGGAAACGAGATATTTGGTAATCACTTTCTGAGATTATTATAAAAAGATGGACATGGGATTGTGGATTTTTTCTAGCGTTCATTACTTTACCTCTCATGTTTCAGTTCCTTTGTGTTATATGTCTCTTTCTTGTACTCTATTAATACCATGTTATTGGTATCTTTTAAGAGAAATTTCATTCCATGAATTGAAAAGCTGGTTATTTCCAGAGACGATCAGGAGGATCAAGGCAAGAAGTATGAGAGCAAAGGTGTACCTTTACATCAGTTCTGGGACTCCAGGCACTACCAGCTGCTGAAAACATTCTATTGCATCTATTATGTCACATTACCAACAGTAAGAATTATACAAAATAACTGGCTGCTCTTTTATTATTGATAAGATGGTATAATGGTACAGGCTCAGATGCTTAATAAATAATCACAAATGAATATGAGAAATAATGAAAATGACCATGATGACCCTTCACAATCTTGCTACTTGTCAGTGACAGAATATGCTGCTTTAGAAACTGTTTATTTAAAAGCTACTATTCTGCTTCACATCAAATGAAGTCTCTATTTCTTGGAATCTAAGCTCCATGGAGAAAAGTGTCCTCTCTAGCTTTCTAAGGAATTAGATTGATTAGAAATTTCACCTTTTTACAAGGTGGGTGTTATTCACAGATCACAAAATACGTTTGGCCCCATGTAAACTGAGTTAACTAAAAGCAGAAAAATATATTTAAGAATGAATTAGGGGGAAAAAAAAAAAAAGAATGAATTAGGGGAAAAATGAGTAGGAAAATCTGGAGATGACTTCCAGAACATTAAACGATGCTTTGTTGAAGTATACTTGTAACTTAGCACAAACACTTCCCCTTATAGTTGTATTATTACATTATATTAAGGTTCAGGCATGCATTTTGATTAGGAAAGTGAAGGTCTACATCAGAATATGGAGAAATGCAGAGAAAGCAGTACCCCTAAAATGTTTCAACACCAGATAATGTAATTACCATTCTAACTGGAATATCAGGGGACCAAAAACTTTATGGGAAAAAAATGTCTCTTGTAAATGAAAAAGAAAAATCACAACTATTGCTGGGAGTCAAGAGATACAAATCATATAAATTGGCTAAGAGAACTCATTCTAAATATTCTCCAGGGAGACTTTGAAATGGGGGCGGCGGGCAAGCCCAGCCCTACCCATCTATGTACGAGCTAGGTGCCCCTGTGGATTTATTTCACCTCACTGAACCAAAGTCTCTTCAAATGCTATTATTATTCCTTAGATTAGAAAATTAATATTCATTGCCTGTGGTTGACATGTTCCCTGGTCTTCTGATCTGATCTTTCTAAAAATCTAAGGAAACAGAATTCATATCCTGAAGGACTTGTCATCTATGGAAACAGGATTTAAAAACTTAATTTTCTGAGGAAGGAAAAAACTATGAAATTAGAAGTGAGTCTTCCTATAAGGAGAAAAACATAAGCTTTATCCAAAGGAAATTCATGAAGTAATGACACAGACCTTCTGTTTTCCAGGCACAAAGAAGCATTACAAGGGCCCAGATTCTAGCCCCAGTGACTGTGTTTACACTGTCGGCTATGTTCTTTCCTCAAAGAGTTTTAGGCCAGTTGCTGAATTATGCCTCAGTCTTCTTCCAAGGTAGCAGACCATCTCAAATTAATTTGCAATATTTATAAATATCTTGGGGTCTACAGCTTCATTAGCTGGATTGGGTTTGGCTGACAGCAATGCATAAAATTCAGATTCACTTTCCTCCTCCCTGTCCCAATGTATGGATTTTCATTAATCTTTGATTTCATGATACCCACGATTCAAGGCGTGGGTATTCTCTCAAGCCTTTCCACAATCTGTCTCTGTCTTTTAAAACATAGATTCTAAACCCATGACTGTATAAATGTCAAAGTTTGTGAAACATATTTTAGATAAGGACCTAAAACATGGCTACCACAGAAAATACCAATATTGCTAGAGTGAATCTGTTTATCCCCAAGATGCAATAAACCCAGAGTGAGTATTCTCGTTTCCTTTCTTCTTAGCCCCCTTCCTTCCTTCATTCCTTCCATCCATCCATCACTCCTTTCATTCTCTTTCCCCATCTTTATCCTAACTTCTTTGTTTCACTCTATAAAACTTCACTGTAATTTCTAGTGTTTGAAACAGCAGCTACCCCTGTCTCTCCTATGAGTGACTTAATAAAAACACTTCAGTGTTTGAACCTAAACATAAGATGAATTTTATCTTCAGTGCATCCCTATATTCCTGAAAAGAAAAAAAGCTAGCTGAGCCCAGCAAACAAAGAAATGAAGTCACGATAAAGTAAAGCTGCCTAAAAATTAGACAGAGGTTCCCACAAAGGATGTGTCTTAATCATAAATATGGGCCTCTTCCATCCAGCTATTCAAAGCAAAGCAAAGGACCTAGAAGCCAAAAGCACGCTGGAGCCGATTTTCTGTTCCACTGATCAGTGCAGTTCTGCTGAAGGATTTCGTATACTTTGAGCTACGTGCTTTAGTTTTGCAAGTTAGCTGCAAACTCCCTGAGGGTTTTAGAGCAATACTGTATGTGATAACTAATTTTAAAAAGGATTCTTCGCATGGTATTTAGCAATTTGTGTTAGAAGCACAAATATATTTTTTTCAAACAGGCCCTTAGAAGGTCCAGCAGATGCTTTCTGACTGGTGCTAGAACATACCCTTGATAAAAGCAGGGACTTTGTTTCCTTCAATCCTTGTTGCAGGCAGACTCTACAATGGCCCTCAGTGGGCACTGGTATTCACACCACTATGGAATCCTCTCCTCTCAGGTGTGGAGTGGCCCAGTGACTAACCAATAGACTACATCACAGGTCATGGGTATAACTTCCATGATTAGGTTACAAAAGACTGAGATTTTCATCTCTCCATCAGACTCCTTCCTCTCTTACTGGCCTTTATGACACAAGTTGCCATGCTGGGCAGCCCATGTACCAAGGAACTGGAGTAGGCTTCCTACAAATGGACCACAAGGAACTGAGGCCCTCAGTGAACCACCAGTGATGAACAGAATTAAGCCAACAACCACACAAGAGGGCTTAGAAGAGGATCCTCTGCCCAGCCAAATCTTTATATGAGATCTCAGCACGAGCAGAGCCTTCAGTGCAACAAAGCCTTGAGGGCAGCTCTGAGAAAGTGAAAGTGAAATTTGCTCAGCCATCTCCGACTCTTTGCAACTCCATGGACTATACGTTCCATGGAATTCTCCAGGCCAGAATACTGGAGTGGAAGCCTTTCCCTTCTCCAGGGGATCTTCCCAACCCAGGGATCAAACCCAGGTCTCCCACACTGCAGGAGAATTCTTTACCAGCTGAGCCAGAAGGGAAGCCCAAGAATACTGCAGAGAGTAGCCTATCCCTTCTCCAGTGGATCTTCCGAACTCAGGAATTGAACCAGGGTCTACTGCACTGGGGGCAGATTCTTTACCAACTGACCTATCAGGGATGCCCACAGCAGCTCTGAGAGATCCTGAGCAAAGGCCCCTGCTAAGCCACACTTAAGACTGCTGACCCTAAAAACAGTTAAGACAATCAAAGTGTGCTGTTTTAAGCCACTGAAGTGGTGGTTGTTACTCAGCAATAGGTAGCTAATATTCTGCTATTTAGACTTTCCTGGTGCCTCAGACAGTAAAGAATCTGCCTGTAATGTGGGAGAGCTGGGTTCAATTCCGGGATTGGGAAGATCCCCTGGAGAAGAGAATAGCAACTCATTCTAGATGGGGAAACAGTGGAAACAGTGGCTGACTTTATTTTGGGGGGCTCCAAGATCACTGCAGATGGTGATTGCAGCCATGAAATTAAAAGATGCTTGCTCCTTGGAAGGAAAGTTATGATCAACCTAGACAGCATATTAAAAAGCAGAGATATTACTTTGCCAACAAAGGTCCGTCTAGTCAACACTATGGTTTTTCTAGTGGTCATGTATGGATGTGAGAGTTGGACTATAAAGAAAGCTGTGCACCGAAGAATTGATGCTTTTGAACTGTGGTGTTGGAGAAGAGTCTTGAGAGTCCCTTGGACTGCAAGGAGATCCAACCAGTCCATCCTAAAGGAGATCAGTCCTGAGTGTTCATTGGAAGGACTGATGTTGAAGCTGAAACTCCAGTCCTTTGGCCACCTGATATGAAGAGCTCACTCATTTGAAAAGACCCTGATGCTAGGAAAGATTGAAGGCAGGAGGAGAAGGGGATGACAGAGGACGAGATGGTTGGATGGCATCACCGACTCAATGGACATGAATTTGGGTAAACTCTGGAAGTTGGTGATGGACAGGGAAGACTGGTGCGCTGTGGTCCATGGGGTCACAAAGAGTTAGACATAACTGAGTGACTGAACTGAACTGAGCTAGTATTCTTGCCTGGAGAATTCCATGGACAGAGGAGCCTGGGGGGCTACAGTCCATAGGGTTGCAAACAGTTGCACATGACTGAGTGACTAACACACACACCCACCCTGCTATTTGCCCAGCACCTTGTACAGTGCCTGGCTCATAGTAGGTGTGCAATAAACATGAACTGAATGAACCAACAAATGAAACTAATTTCCAGCACTGATATGGAGAGTGTTACTGAAGAAAGTTAGTAACCTATTCATCACAGTGCTGCTGTGTACAACACAAATAGGTAAGTAAAGTCAATTTTCTACAAACACTCTAATAAATGCAATTTTGTAAAAGAAACTCTAAGTAAATACAATTTCCCATAACGAACATGTTAAATAAACTGTTCGGTAGCCATAAGAGCCTCAATGTTGACTTATATTTTCCAGGAGAAAACAATAAACTTTCTATAGCTAAAAATGAAATATTACAGGAGACTTTCCTCCCTCCCCCCCGCCCCCCCCACTCTCAGGGACTGGTCTGGAACTCAATTTCTTCATGACAAAATTCCGAGGCTGTGTAGCTCTGACTCAAGTGGCCCTCCCACCTGACCTGGCAAGTGTTCTTTACTTTCATGCCTTCACGGCTCCTGACTGGAAAATATGCTGCAACCTACCCTTCACATTCTCAAAAGCTTTGGGGGCAACTTCCGCTCTTCTCAAGCTTTCTTATTAGATATTCTTGTGATTTGCAGCATGGGATTCCAACTTCAATTTTAACCAAGAGGGAATAATTTTTTTTTTTTAATTTCTCGTTGCAAGTTGTGATCACTGCTATGAAAGCAAGAGGGCTGAAGTAAATGGTGGTAAATGCTGTAGGAACCCTGGGTACTCAGCCTTGTGAGAAACATAACTTTCAAACTTTGAATCAAAGGATGAGAAGGACCCATAATACAAAGGGTTGAGATGGGGATGTGGACATGGAATAGCGCTTCAAGCAGAAGAACGGCACATAGAAAGGCTCTGAGACCCCTCAGCAGACAGGCTGATAGTCGAGCCAGCCATATTCTGAATGTGAAAGGCAACTACACACAATCCATCTGTTGGAATCACAAATGTACATTTTCTCCAACAGTCCTGCAGGAAGTCCAGCAAAGACAAAGAAACCTGAGGCTCTCTGAATGGTATTAAAATGCAAGCTCCACAGAAGTGTTAGCTTAGCTTCACAACTGCTTGTCAAATAGCTTTGTGTTATTTTTAATTGATCATTTTTAGTCCACTTACTTTAAAAATTAATAAAAAGTCATTTTTATTTTTTGTTATTCTGTTTATTTTCCCCATTACTTTATGAGATAAAACTTAGCTTCTAGGAAAGAAGACTAAGGTTCAGGCAGGTTCAGAAAAACTACCCAAGGTAATGAAGCCAATACTTGGGGTAATCTGAGCTGGCTGGGGCTTCCCAAGTAGCCCTAGTGATAAAGAACCTGTCTGCCAGTGCAGGAGACTTAAGAGACTCAGGTTCAATCCCTGGGTCGGGAAGATCCCCTGGAGGAGGGCATGGCAACCCACTCTAGTATACTTGCGTGGAGAATCCCGTAGACAGAGGAGCCTGGCGGGCTACAGTCCATACAGTAGCTAAGAGTCAGACAGGACTGAGGCAACTTAGCACACACACACAAGCTGGTTGATCCAACCATCTCACCAGCCTAATCATAAAACAGGTTCAAATAGTGAGAATCAATTAACAAAAGACGGTCATACAATTTTATTTAGATTGCTGACCTGGAGTTTAGGAAACCTCATTTCTATCTAAAATATGCCAAGAAAGATACCACAGTATCATAGAGTGGTAGATAGCCACTCTACCCATTCACTCAGGATTCTAAGCTCACTGAAGAATCCAGCTCCCTGTAAGCAACAAGTAAGTATTTTCTCATCCTATGGATTTGTGGCCAGACATCCAATTTTAATCACAGGCTAAAGACTGGGTAGCTAAACACAAGTGGTTACCATGGCAAGGAGGAGGTGCTCAAGTTTGTGGACAATGTACCTGGAACAAATAGACCAATAAAATAAGGTCCATTTGTCCATATTCTCTGCCCTCCAGGCCATTGTGAGCCTAATGTGTGCAGCACCTACCGCGGAGGGCGTAGCTTAGCTAAGTGGAAGTAAGTGGAGTAATTAAAACGTGACGTGGGAAGGGCTTCCTTGGTGGTCCAGTGATTGGGAGTCTGCGTGCCAATGCAGGGGACACAGGTTCCGGGAATCAGACTCCACAGGCAGCTAAGCCCGCGCGCCACCACCACTGAGCCTGCGCGCTAGGGCCTGGGCTCTACAAGAGAAGCTACCGCAGTGAGAGGCCCACACACCTCAGTAAAGACACCGAGCAGCCAAAACTTAACTAATTAAATTTAAATATTTTAAAGGGATCTGAGATACCTAGTGAGACCTTATTCAAGAATGTAAGGGCATTCCACTGAGCAAGGAATGTGTTCCTATTAAAATGTTAACGTACTGGGAAAACCTAACCCCTTCAGCTTTTACAGATCTTCCAGGTGAAACCCTGGCAAGACAGAGAAGGAACTGAGCGGTGTGGGGGAAAGCCTCTCAGGCACTCGGGAGGAAAATCCTGGGAGGAGGAGGTTACTGATGCCCATATGCTCCCATGTGTCAGGGATAAGAATGCGCATCGCTGCAACCACAGGAGGGGGAGAAGGAGGTACAGAAGCAGTTTCATCATCAGGATGGTCCTAGTCTGGTTCATTTTTATAAGCCTCATCTTTTAAGGTAACTATACATTTCAGATATCCTGTGGCCAGCCACAACACAAAGCACAAACATAGTGTCAGTGACATAGCTTTCTTTCTTTTCTTTTTTTTTTTTGCTTCAATCATCTCTTTGTTTTAAAAAACAGCTCTGAATATTACAAGCACCTATGGTATCTACAGTTTACTCACAAGATCCTCATGCTTCTTTTCTCTTCCCAGTGGCACTGATGTTAAGTATTAATCAGTGGATTGCTTGTCCTTGACATAGCTGATTCATTGGTACTAATCACAAACTTAGTAACACTATTGAAAATGGGGAAAGAAAGGGATCTTTAAAAGGTCTTTATTTGGCCAGAAAACCAAGTCTTTTCAGCTGTTTTCACTTCCGGTGAAACACAAGGGCCTTGAACCATTTTCCATTTGTCACCCATTCGAGGTTCCATTACTGCCTGAAAGGCTTTTGCTTCACTGCTTGCGCATCCCATAATGCTGGAACACAAAACCAGGTCCAGCTGAAAGCCTCCATTTCATTCTATTAAATATCTTCCTTGGAAAGCCACAAGAAATCATGAAAGCACTGCTTCTGGTAAAATAACAATGAAAAAAAGGAGTTACTTGGCAGGATTCTGACAGTATTTCACATTTTAAAACAACCTCTTCAGTGCAACAAAATCAAAATAGTTGCTAGGATTAAACAGTAGCAAGGTCGGCTTTGCCCATGAATATAAGGAATGATCTATTGTTTGGGGGGTGGACTACTGTGCTAAAGAAATATGTAGTTGTTTTTCAAATAGTTTGGAAGGAGACATATTAGGGCGTGCTGAGTTTGTGACTGCTGGGTGGGGATAGGCTGGGGAAGAAATTCTGCATTCTTCTTCCCTCACATGTCCACCTGAAGGGAGTTCCACCAGCATGCATGAAGGCTGTTTCTCTTTGTCACAGAAATTGGCGAATGAAACTTGGGGCTGCTGGCATTTGCTGCCAAGGGACCAGAGGTGCTAACCACTCTGCAATGTCTCTCACAATGAAGAATGTTCCAGCACAAAATTATGCCCCACTGAGAAATACTGTGTCCCAGTAAGGACTCCAGCCTCTTTCCCCATGCCCTCTCTCTCCCCCCCAGGATTCTCTGATTTATGACTTTGAGAGAAGGATAAAACCCGCACACTCTAGCCCCTCCCTGCTTGCTTCCTGATCTGCTGCTCGTAGAGAAGGCATTCTATGAGGTGTTCATCTCAAGTGGGGGCAAGTGCAGTTTGTAAGAGAAAAATAAGAAAGCCCTCTGTGGTACACATCAAAACCCATGCTCTCTATCAGCTGTTTCAGTAATTGTGAGGAAGAGGACTGTTATTACAGTTCCTCCAAAAACCCCGAAGTGCGTGTGTGAGAGAGTGAGTGTGTGCGTATCCTACATGACCCAGTTGGTCTCAGCGGCAATTTTAAAACATTTTACCTAAATTATGTGACACCCCTCCCATGGAGAGGTGAGGTCTATCTGCATTCTCTCCTGTTGAGCCTGGGCAGGTTTGTGACTGCTCTAACCAACAGAGCATGACACAGGTGATGCCAACCGACATCCGTGCACAAAAAGGAAGGCAGCTTCTGTTTCGTCTGCTGGAAAACTCTCACTGGGCAACAGCAGTCTCGCTGGGAGAAGCCCCCGGTGTGAAGAAACCACGCAGGACAACGTCATCCCACACACAGAGGCCACATACAGGCTCCCTACGCACAGTCTCGGCTGTAGTTTAAGGCCAAAGACCATCAGCTGGCAGAGTTCTTTCTTGCTGAGCAAAAACCAGTCTTTGGTCTATTAACGCCTTCAAGTGATTGGCTGAGGCCCGTCCAAATTCTGGAGGGGCAATCTGCTATACCCAAAGTTACTGATTTAAATATTACTCTCATCCCAAAACACCCTCACTGACACATCCAGAATAATGTTTGGTGAGTTATCTGGGTACATGGCCCACCCAAATTAACATACATAACTAACTATCACACCAGCCCAGATGCCAGCCCAAGTGAAAAAGCCTTCCTGGATAACCCAGATCATGCTGGCTACCAGCTGAGTGCCAAGGAGTCACCTGTCAACGGCACAAGGAGCAAAAGAATCACCCAGCCAAGTCCTGCCTGGTTTCTTAACCCACAGAGTGGTCTGGGAGCATGGCAGTTATTTTAAGGCACTGCGGGAGCTTGTTATGCTTCAGTAAAAACAGGAATGCTAACTTCAACTCACGTTACTCCCCTTCCCCCTTAAGAAGCATCAGTTACACCGGCCATGTCAGACACATCAGCTCCCGCCAGCTCCTGGGCCCTTCCACCTGCCCTTGTCTCAGCCTGTTACGGTTTTCCTCCAGCACTTTGCTTAGCTGGCTCCTTTCATCCTTCCTGCCTCAGGTCAAGGATTACTTCCTCAGAGAGGCCCTCCCTGACCACATTCTCTATAAGTTGCCTTCCTCTCAGTGTCTCTCATTTTTCATTCTGTTCATCTACCTCAGTCTGAAATTATCTTGCCGCACCTTTGGCTATTGTCTCCCCCCAGTTAAAATATTAGTTCCATAATACTGGGTCTTTATCCAGCCCCTATACTGTCCACACAGTGATTAGCACAGAACACATGTTCAATAAATATTTGCTGAATGAAAAGTAATTAATGCTCAGGACTTCCCTGGTGGTACAGTGGCTAAAACTCTGAGCTCTCAACGCAGGGGGCCCAGGTTCGATCCCTGGTCAGGGTATTAGACCCCTCAGGCTGCAACTAAAGATTCCACACGCCACAACTAAGATCCAGCACAGCCAAATAAATATTTAAAAAAAGAAAAGTAATTAATGCTCATGTCATGCACAGATGCCTGACTTGCAGATTCTAAGTTGCAGTCCCTAGGCCTCAACCCACTAACACTTTTAGCACAGATTCAATGAAGGAAGATGAGTGTACCATGCGATACAAAGGACGTGTTTCTCTGATGTTCCTTCTCCCTCGTTTGATGAGATGAGCAACCACCAGGGGACAAAAAACCTGGCATCCTTTCACAATCCCTCAGAGACAAAAAACCACTGCATTTTCATACTGGATTATCAATGTGGCTTATTTATATATTTTCCAAACTCTTCCAGATTAATTAAAAGACAACTCTAAACTGAGAAAGGGAATAAAAAGTTCTCTCTTTCCTCCTGGAGATCCACTCTACCTTTAGCCTTTACACAATGCAGTCTCAGCTCTTCATCTCCCCACTGCTCCCCAGCACAAGCTTATAGAGACCTTGGAGAAAGGGGTGGAGGAGAAGCAGCCCCATCCCCCACTTTTTTGGTTTCCCTTCCCTTTCCCAGTTCAATGAAAACAATATATGTTTTTCTCCATCACCTGAACTCAACTCCTGACCCACAAGCCCTTCCTACCTGCAGCCACCCTCCACGCCAGCAGCACCCCACCCTATATACTTGCTAATTCTTTTGTATTCTGATTCTCCCTTGTATTAACCATGCCTTTTCATTGTATATTCTGATACTCGGACACAGGGGCCTCGCTGATGCTGGATACACTTGCCTCTCCCAGGGTAAACCAATTCCTAGAGATAGTTTACAACTTACCTGCAAGCACACTTTTCAAATAAAATCCAATCAGTCCAGGGCCCACACACCATCTGTCTCCTTTACTGGGTCCCCACACCCTGGGCCACTATCCACCTGCCCTAAACACCACAGGGCCAGATACCAGACCACCAGGGAGAGCCTGTATGCCCCCAGAGCCCACTAAAATGATTCTAACTAGCCAACTGACACCTGCCCACCCTGCCTCAGCCATTCCTTCCCATAGAAACCACGACAAAGGCTCTTGCCCACAGCTCTCCATCTCCTCCCACCCGCCTCCTGAGGACTCCAGTGCTTCTCTGAGAGTTCCACCCACCCACCCTCATGGCGTGCCCTCTCTCTCTTCTTGGGAACTGAGTAACAAACTTTCTTTTTTTTTTTAATGTTTATTTTTATTGGGCTGCACCAGGTCTTAGTTGTAGCATGTGGGATCTAGCTCCCTGACCTGGGATAAACCCCAGGGCCCCTGCATTAGAAGCAGAGCCATAGCCCCTGGACAACCAGGGCAACTGTCTCCTGACCTGTGTACCTTACTATACCTCCAATTGCCTGTTAACTCACTACATTTTACAACATCCCCCTAGACTGTAAATGAAGCCAGTCTCTTAATCATTTGGGAGACAATTCAGAGTCTGCACTCTGAGTACTCAGTATTTCAACTTTCATTTTAGCAAGATTAAAAAATTCTTGCATTAAATCACTGACTCACTCAAGAAACATTTATTGATGTCTTGTGTGTGCCAGGTATTGTGGAAGGCTCTGGGAATAGCAGCATAAATGAAGCATGCCTCAGGCAGGCTCCTGGTAGGATGGGGGCTCAGAAAAACGGATGGATGAATGTTTTCCCAGAGTTCACAAGCTAGAGCACATTACTGGCTAGATCCCCTGGTGTGTTCCCTTCACAAAACTGTCAATTTTGGAGGGACTGAAAATAGAATAAACTAATTTGTCTTGTTCTGTCCCATTCTTTACATGACAAGCTATTGAAACTGGAAATCAAGAAAATTATTCTGTTTTCCAAGTATTTATCAGATTTAATTAACCCTTCTTTGAAACACCTTCACCAAAATACAGCCTAGCTATTCCTCAGCACAGCCTGAGAAAACTGTTGTCTGGGGGACACAACATAAATATTAATAACAACAGAAAACACTTACTGATGTCTTAACATATGCCAGGTATTGTATCAAGCATGATGTATGCATTGTTTCATTTAATCCTCATGTCGGGGTGGGAGTGAGTGGGCTGCCATTTCAGTCTCCAGGGGATCTTCCTGACCCAGGGATCGAACCTGTGAACCTGTGTCTCCTGCATTACAGGAAGATGCTTCACCGCTGAGCCACCAGGGAGCCCTAAATGTGTATTATCATTCTTATTTTCAAATGGAGACACTGAAGCTGAAGTAGGATGAAAGTTTTGATAAATGCAGCACAGCTGAGAAAGGCAGTGCCAGGATCTGAATTCGGGCCGTGTGACTCCAGAGTCTACTTGTTTAACAACAAATTCTAGGTACGAACTGAGAAACGATATCGTTTTCTAAGGGTACATTGCTTAGGCCCTTTCTTACAGCCCATTAAAGAATCTGGGCCATTCTTCACCCCAGGAGAAATTCTACCCATTCAAAATGCTGCTACTAAATGTACAATATTTGAAAACAACATAGTCTTCCTTTGGGCTTCCCTGTTGGCTCAGACAGTAGTAAAGAATCCACTGCAATGCGGGAGACCTGGGTTCGATCCCTGAGTTGGGAAGATCCCCTGGAGGAGGGCATGGCAATCCACTCCAGTATTCCTGCCTGGAGACTCCCCATGGACAGAGGAGTCTATGGGGTTGCAAAGAGTGGGACACAACTGAGCGACTAAGCACAGCACAGTCTCCCTTCTAACAGTTCTTTAGAATTTGTGGGTAAGCTGCTCTGCCCAACCACCATCCACAGGGGTCTAGTTGGTTATACAGTAAAATGAGCTACTTAAAAACAAACAAACAAACAAACAAACAAACCTCAAGAATTGTTCTCCAAAAACTCTCCATAAAAGAGCAGCAAACTTAAGTAACTGCATTCATGTACAGAACGCATCTTAGGACTCAAGTTGTTAGGAGAGTAAGTTTTCTGCTTCTTTGTTAGTGAATCTTTCACTTGGAACTGAGTGAAAACCTTGTGGCAGTGACTGCTCGCCTTAGCTTTAATTATTCCTTTTGTTTCCATTAACGTGGTTTACTGCATACCAAAGAGGTCATCTCCAGATTTGATTTGAGGGAAGCTTATTCCTCTCTGTAAGATGATTATACCCTCATAGGCCAGGCATCCGCTGTGCTCTCAGGAAACTACAACTTCAGTCACGTTGAACCTCTGATACTTCTTTTAAAGCACATTTGTGGGAAAGCCACAAGACACCAAGTACCATGTTTATCTCAAATCTGCTCTTCTGTTTCTCTATATGTATGACCACAGATTAAACAAAATCACTATAATAGGCAAACTGAATTTCTTTCTGGCACCTTGAGTTTCAGAATTCCCCAGCAAAACACTGAAACCTACTCCTTTTCCTTCTTATATCCAAAAAAGAGATCCATGAGTCGCTTGAGTAAGGCTTCTGATCTCTAGCCAAATCTCAAGCTTCCTAAGACACTGGTCAAATGATACTTAATATTTCTTAAAAAAAATTCTTTGTGTGTGTGTGGGGATTCCCAGGCAGATGGTAAAGAATCTGCCTGTAATGCAATTCGATCCCTGGGTCAGGAAGATCCCCTGGAGAAGGGAATGGCTACTCATTCCAGTATTCTTGCCTAGAGAATGCCATGGACGGAGGAGGCTGACAGGCTACAGTCCATGGAGTCGCAAAGAGTTGGAGACAGCGGAAAAACTTTCACTTCATTTAAAAAAAATTTTAATATATTTTTTAACAACAAAAATATTTTGTATTGGAGTATAGCCGATTCACAATGCCGTGATAGTTTCAGGTGAACAGTCAAGGGACTCAGTCCTAAAGGAAATCAGTTCTGAATATTCATTGGAAGGACTGATGCTGAAGTTGAAACTCCAACACTTTGGCCACCTGATGCAAAGAACTGACTCACTGGAAAAGACCCTGATGCTGGGAAAGATTGAAGGCGGGAGGAGAAGGGGACAACAGAGGATGAGATGGTTGGATGGCATCACCCACTCAATGGACCTGAGTTTGAGAAAGCTCATGGCTTTTAATTTCATGGCCTTAGAGAAATGCAAATCGAAACTACAATGAGATATCACGTCATTCCAGTCAGAATGGTTACCATCAAAAAAACCCCACGAACAACAAATGCTGGAGAGAGCATGGAGCGAAGAGAACTCTCTTGCACTGTTGGGAAGAATGTAAATTGATATAGAGAACAGTACGGTTCCTTAAAAAACTAAAGTCAGAGCTATTATACGACCTGCAATCCCACTCCTGGGCACATATCCAGAGAAAAACACCGTGCGAAAAGCTACACGCACCCCAGCGTTCACTGCAGCACTGTTTACAATAGCCAAGACATGGAGACAACCTAGAGGAATGGATAGAGAAGATGCGCTATATATATACACACAATGGAATAATACTCAGCCTTTAATACTTCTTTTTTAAAGGCCCAAACTTCATCATTTCAGCCTCCAGTAAAGAGAGAAGACACACGTGAAGGGTTTTATTATTCCACAGCAAGTATGTGTTGAGTGCGAACTATGTGCCTGGGTCTGTTCTAAGGCTACAGAGATATAGCAGTGAGCTGGGATCACACTTCTCACTGAGGAACAGCAAGACAGTTTTTGAAATTCCCACTGGAGTTAAATCACAACGCAGAGCACCCTAAACTCGACTCAACATCTTAGAAGTTAGGGTCGGAAGGAACCTCAGCAGTCTGCAGACCTGCACCTGCCTCAGGATCTACTCCCTACACTTATTAAAACTGGTGACTTCATATGAGCTGCAGAAAAGAGCAGTGATCCCCCCACCCCCATAGTTATAAGCGAAGTGTGGTGGGCGTGTACATACATTCTCTGGGGCCGCGTTGTAAAGGTTTCCTTGAATTCTCAAAACTTCTAAGATCCCACAAAGATCAGAAGCATTTCCTTCATACTCCTCGACTCAAGGAAGCCAGGCGACTGGCACTTGCGCGTCTTCGGTGAAGTCGCCTCTGGAACCGAAACTGCTGCCGTTAGACTCTGCACACCCGGCTCAGTCCTTCCCACTCAGAACTTCGCCCCCAAGAAAGCTTCAGACCGGGAGGTGGTGGCCCACTGCCTTCGAAAGGCAGCGAGGCATGGAAGGAGAGAGACGAAGGTTCCCAGCGAGGAAATCACGCGCCTCACTTCTGACATCTACACGTTACGGCCAAGACTAGTTCGCAGAGCCCGCCTGCCCAGAGCGCCAAAGTTTCTCTGATCGCAATTAAGACCCAACTGGAAGCACATGGGCCTTTGGGGAACTGGCGCGATAGCCCGGCAGTCCCGCAAGCCAAGCCTTCGTGGGCAGGGGGTGCACACCCTCTCAGGACCAGGAGACGCGACCCCGGGCCTGAGCGCACCCCGCAGCCCTCTGCCCCCACCCCACGCGCGCCGGCCAGCAGCTCACCGTCGGTCACCGTCGCATCCGCCTCCTCCCCCGCCGGGGGCACCTCCAGCCGCAGAGAGTTCGGATAGGGGAGCGAGAGCGGCCCCGCGGCGCAGAGCTGCTCCTCGGTGACGAAGCAGAGCTGCACGCGGGAGCGCCGGCGAGCCAGGATCCGGGCGGGAGCCGGAGCCGCCGCCACGGTGCGAGCGCCTCCGCCTCGAGCCGCGCCGCCCGGCGCTCCCAAAACCCAGCCGCGGGAAGGGCCGGGGCCCCGGCCTCACCTCCGCCGCGGGCTCGCGCTCCCACCTGGGAGGTGCCGGCCGGCTGGGGCTACACCCGGCGCCCGCGCATCCCCCCCACTCCACCCGGGGCCCGGCCGCCGCTGGCGCGGGGACCCCCGGCACACAGGGCCGCGCTGTCAATGAGTAGCAGGGTGCAGGCGCCCCGCGGGGCCGCGGCTCCGAGCGCACAAGTTTAGAGAGCGCGCGAGGCACCCGGAGCTGGCTGGGGAACGGTGACACCTGCTGTCCACCGGGACCCGCTGGGCGTCGGTTTGGAACCTGCCTTGGCCCGCGCTTTGCTGGGTGGGCACTCGCTCTTCTGGGGAGGTTCTGGGGCTCCCCGGCGCCCACGTTGGAACACACGTCTCAAGTCCTGAGCTCTTTCCTCATGGGCAATTTTCCCTACAGTAGCATGGCCGGGGGCGGTGCTCTAAGGGAGAAGTCCGAGGACACTCCTGCGACCCGACCGGCTGGCCCAAATGACCACGTGCATCTCCCGTCGCCTAACTAGGAGTTGAAAACCCACTGGCTGCTGGATGGTGAACCATTTCTCTAGACGTGAGTTGGGAGGGCCAGGGAGTCTCATCCCCAAGTTGACGCCTGCCTCCACCAGCCACCTAACCTACCCAGTTAGCTCTGGCGTCAACGGATGGGGCCTCCAAACCCAATTACAGGTTGTCTTCTCCAAAGAGAAATCGGTCTTCTGCTGCAGGCGGCTATGAAAAAGCAGCAGTCCTTCCGACGGGAGTCTCCCTCAGTCACAGACTCACTTACCATAAAGGAAACTTTTCAAATTCTGCACCAATTTATGTATTTTAAATCTGTCATCTCCTGACAGAATGAACTGCAGGGAGGAAGCAAGGATTGTAAAGCCATGTAGATTCCTTGAAGACAATATCCTTAACCAAGCAGGCTGACTTGACAAGAATGAGCTTCCCTGGAGGTTCTGGGGTTTGTAACTTCAGAATTTCCAACTGGATTGGACCCAGCCAGGCCTTATGGAATCCCTGGTCTCATCTATTTCCCAACTACCACTCCACCTCCCACTTGGTCCTAAGTTCCTGACATGGCCTCTTTGACTGCCCGGCTCATCCCCTCCCAGGGCTTTTTCTCCCCTTTGGCTGTCTGTTGTCTCTCTCTTTCATCTAAGTACCCTGCTCTTCCTTCTTACGGCTTTGATTTGTGCCCTGGAAGTCCCTGGGACTCAGAAATTCTTTTAAAAGTTGGCGCTGTCTCGAGTTTCTGGGGTGAAGACCACTGAACACTTGGATTCTGCGCACCCCGCCCCTCCCGGTATCATTCTGCCTCTCCTGCTTCCAGCCTCCTCTAAACATTCTCCTGCCTTCCTCATTTCTTTTTGCCTTCTCAAGCCCTGCCTTGATGGCACTATTTTCGTGCTACCCAAAACCCTCCCAAGTAGTGCTTGGACCTCTTTATCCTTCTGTCAAAAAAGCTTGTTAAGCCTTCAAATGCTTTCAGTTGTTAAGTTGGATTCATGCTAAAATGTGAATGATAGATGAAAATGACTCATAAAGCATCTCTACAAGGACAATATAAAGAACTTAGAATTTCCACCATACTCTCAAGAAACCAAGAGTTCTCTGTTCCTTAAACCAAACAAGCAAACATAAAACACATTGGCAGTATTTCCCCCACATTAATGTGGGGCGCAAAAACCCAGCCTCAGCTAACTGCAGAAAAAAGTCAAAATTTGATTCACCACAAAGCCAGGAAATCTAAGCTTTGGTCATGACTAAATTTAGGGAATTCATGGATCAGGCAGTCTCATCTCATCTTAAGTAGAGGCCTTAGTCACATGCTGGAAGTCGTCACTGATTTACAACCTTTCGGCAAAGGCAAGGCCACTTATCCTCTAACTCCAAGTCAAGTTGAGCCACCTGAAAATGACTGATTTGCTGTGAGGTCTACCCAACTTGGAGAAGGCAATGGCAACCCACTCCAGTGTTCTTGCCTGGAGAACCCCAGGAACGGGGGAGCCTGGTGGGCTGCCGTCTGTGGGATGGCACAGAGTCGGACACCACTGAGGCGACTTAGCAGCAGCAGCAGCAGCAGCAGCAGCAGCAGCAGCAGCTACCCAATTTGGCTCCCGGAGTAGGAAGAGTGGAAGCCTTACCAAATCTGCATCATCTGAATGACTGCTGAGCCGAAAACCAAAGGGAGGAGGTCGCTGGGATGATAAAGCAAGTTATAATCATGACATCTCACACTGAGGGCTTACCACATGCCGGCACTGTTCTAAATACATCATAGACATCCCACTACCCTATGAGAGCGGAATTAGACTATTATGACCCTTGTTTTGATGAATGAGGAAACTAGGCACAAAGAGTGACCAATTTGCCCAAAGTCATAACTGAGAAGCGACAAACTACAACAGTTCAGACACAAAAATAAGTCCATGAATGCCCTTACTACCATTTTTTCACAGTTAGAAGCTAGTAGACTAATTTCCTGGTATTCCAAATAGAACTCAGGACCTTAAGAGGCCCCAGAATTGTGAGCACATTATTTAAACGGGTCCCATTTTCTTTCCTCTCGTGCCCCCCTCCCACCCATACAGATGGTTAAGAATCGCTTAGACTTCCCCTCCACAGGTGTTTCACATTCCAATAGTCTTGCTGATATTTATACTTGAACAGTTTTCACCCTGGAGCATGTGCTAAGCAGAAAGTTCCATGAATCATTTTTCTTCTGTCTTAAGTGTAGTGTGGATTTGCTCACATCATCTATTCGATCCACCAGTGAATCTGACTTTTTATCTTTAGATTATCCCTAATTTCTGTTTCCCAGCAGCCATCACCTTCTTCCTCATCTTCCTTTCTGTCATCAGCACTTTCTTTTCAGGGCCACCAAACACTAAAAAAACATCAGTACAGGATAGTTAAGAAGGAAAGAGGAGCTCCCCTGCAATGGAATACTGATTGGGAGCAATTGGAGAGACTTTTCTACTAGATTCCTGTATCTGCTTTGCCAGCCTTGGTGTGTGCCAGGGAGAGGCTTTTTTTCGAGCAATTGGCAGAGACATAATGGAGGTCTGAGGGTCCAACTGGGGGAACTAAACCCATGCTCCAGATTCTTCCTCCTTCGTATCCTCCAGAAAGAATAAGTTCTCTCAGATGTGAGGGAGGGCCCCTGGTACCTGAGAGCCTTGACAGACCCCTACCCACCATGTCCAGCTCCAGACTGACTCTGTTGTCAGTGCAGCATCAAAAGCACTGTCTTTGTTTATGTATGTGATCTGTGTCCAAAGCTTTGAGAGATTCTTTCTACCCTTTTCTTTATCCAGATAACACACAGAAAAGGACCTCTGGCCAACTGCATTTGCAGATGCCTGTGGCTGCAAGCTCAGCTCAGCTTTGGACTCCAAAGAGACATCATCAGACCAGTGCTGAGCTGAGACAGAGAAAGGGGCCCACTTTGTCTATCTCCTGCCTTCCGTAGGGTGCAGCCCAATCTGCTAATGAACTGCAACTCAACTGCCTGAAGTCTAGACCAGTCTCTTCAACTCCCAACAAGCTCTTTCCTTCATATCCTCAATAGAGAAGCTCAGATGAGAGTCCCTGATACACTGATTTCAAAGTACATTATCCTCAGCTACACAGTGACCACATTACTTATCATATTGTTCCGAACGACAACAACAAAAATCTACACATCATGAAGAAACTGTGATGTCACTCGTAAGTCTACCTCCGATAGTTCTGTGGCCAACCCCGGGACACAATTCTAACTCCAGTAACGCAGATGCAGGAAGAGGTACTTATAAGAAAAGGGGGGAATTAACCTTGGGATAACCCCTCCCCACCCCCCCCACCCCCACCATGGTGAGGTTTCCTGAGAAAGATGTATGGGAATGGCCAAAGGTAGAAGAAGCAGCAGGGAGAGGTGGACCTGAGATGAGGGAAGCAAGGTTAGGGCTTGGGAACATCGTAGGAGAGGTTTCATGTCCCTTAGCTCACAAAGGAAGTCCCACTTCATACGCAGTTTTTCTCGTCTTGGGCTGTAAGCTTTCAGCACCCCATCTCAGGGCTTCAGTTGGTCAGCTTTGCCTCTGCCGCTGAGTGTGATGGTGGGCTGACCTCAGGGTAAGAGAAATAAATGTGCCAGTGGCATGGGGAGGAAGCATTTATCTAGAAGACTGTATCCAGGATTGCAGACCGTTACTAGCAAGAAGTGAATGGGACCCCACAGGGCTGGGAGTGAAAGGAAGGAGCAAGACCTGCTGAGGAATACGCCAGGAGACTGGAGCCCGGCAGATTTGGGGTCTAATCCCAGTCCCACTCCTTCTTAACTGAGTAGCTCCGGCAAATTATTCATATGCTTTGAATTTATGGAAGCCTTTACAGTAAACTCACAATGCCCCTATAAGCTTATTGTGAAAATTAAATGACACGGTACAGCACTGAATATATATAGCAGCTATTCCCTGGTGGTTGGAATGCAGAAACTGCCTGCAATGCAGGAGATGCAGATTCGATCTGTGGGTCAGGAATATCCCCTGGAGGAGGGCATGACAACCCACTCCAGCATCCTTGCCTGGGAAATCCCATGGTCAGAGGAGCCTGGCGGCTACAGTCCATGGAGTCACAAAGAGTCAGACATGACTTAGCACACGGCACACAGCATTAGTATTATTAATTCATGCCAGAAAAGATGGAAAAGTGAAAAGAGAAGCTTAAATAAATCATATTCCCTCACCTGAATGCAAGTACTGGAACTATGAGTTCCAGTAGAGTTATTTCTTACACTACTTTTTTCTGTTAGCTAGCTAATCATGGCATTAAGTCAATTTTTTTATTGAAAGAAAAAAAGTGTGAATACCCACAAGTCAGAGAGATGTATGTATATAGGATTGACTCCATTTTTCTCGGATAAGAAAGACTTATCACACAGGCATATGAGTGTCAGCTTTTACTTACTTTTGCTTTTGTTGTTCTGTCATTTATTTATGGCTGTGATTTATATTGTACTCATGCCCAGAGGCACATTGGCATGTTTTGTAAACTACCAAATAAATAAACAGCAGCTATATTTCCAGATCCGTTTGTATGGAGGTGAAAGCAAACATGAAAATCGGAGAAAATAAGCTGAAAAACTGGGATGATGGTTGGAGGGGCATTTTGAAAAACTAATGTGATTATTATTAATCTGCCAATCTACGCTTAAATCCAGGGTCAGACCCCACTGCAATTGTCAGTTACAAGGAAATTACTTCAGTGATCATCCACCTGGAGTTCTTCCCCAAGAGGAGATGTGTTTGTATGAGATCTACGCATGATTTCTCATGAGGTTCTCGTCTTGATCTCTGAGCAAGAAATATAAAACGGACATAGTAAGCTTACTGACCCACCTCTTATTCTCTCAGCAACCACCGTAAACCAGAATACACCTTGTTATCTGATTTATTAGAGAACACAGCAGGAAGAATAAAACAGATGCTATAAAAAATGCATCAGGATATATTTTATACCACATGCTTACCCTTTTCAGTTTCTCCGTAAATTACAAAAAGCTGCCTCACCAGTGAATCTTAATGCATCCTTCCAGCTCTACTATTTTCAGTATGTAGACTAGCTGATATTTATTCATTGATCTACGTGGATTCTCCTTTGTATCATATGGGTGCAGATTTACCTTTAGGCTAGTATTAGCACTCCTCCACATTCTGAAGGGTAATGCTGGTCAAATTTTATTATGCTTAAAAATCACCTGGAGAGATGGTTAAAATGCAGATTGCTGGGCCCAGTCCTCAGTGATTCAAATTTAACAGGCCTAGTGTGGTGCCCAAGAAATAATTCTGTTTCTAACAAGATCTCAGGGGATGGCAATGCTGCCGGGTTGCCACCAGTGGACCAAACATTAACTCTGTTCTAACCTTGGGAGCAGTTGCACCCCAAGTTAGGCTGAATGTTAAACTGTGCAGCAGCTAATCCAGAAAACTGAAGAACTACATAGAGATGATGAAGGAGAATTATATTGTTCAGTTACACGTGTGTATTTGCTGGAGGGCTTCCCAGATGGCTCAGTGGTAAAGAATTGGCCAGCCAGCAGGAGACGCAGGTTCGATTCCTGGGTCAGGAAGATCCCCTGGAGAAGGAAATGGCAACCCACTCCAGTATTCTTGTCTGGAAAACCCATGACAGAGGAGCCTGGCGGGCTACAGTCTACAGAGCTGCGAAAGGTTCGGACATGATTTAGCAACTAAACAACAACAAAGTATTTGTCAGGAGCTGGTTTTGTCACAAACACTTTGAACTGTTTTCCTATAAGTTCAAAGCTGTCATAATCATAGCTTATCGTTTCAGGGGGTGCACTGACACAAAATTTCCAGAAGGGACAAATGAAGAATGGGATTATTTGAAAGAGCTCCACCTTCACGCTTGTATACCAACCAATCAGCACTTCCCTCTCATTCTCATTCCCATGAGCATCCCAGGTACAGCACGCGAAGCACTTTAACCTCTTCCATGTTTCCCCTTCTGCATCTGCAAAGTGAGAAGAGCAGTGCCAGTATCAAAGACTTGACGTGAAGATTAAAAGAATAATGCACACGAAAGCAAAACACTGCCCAGAGAATACACCCTGGAGTTTCCCATTCTCTCAGGGCACCTCATTCCTTTCCTTCAGCATGCTCATTGGAGATTATAACTCTCCATGTGGCGGGTGGGGAGGGTATGACTTATTTAACCTCTCTCTCTCACACATACAATACTATCATAAACCCCATGAGTATCCGTTTTGCTCGCTGTTGAATACACACCCTTAACCCAGTTCCTGCTTTTTAGCAGGCCATCAGAAAAGACAGTATTTGGCCTGTGGTAAAAACACAGTGTCAATTTTAAAATGGATACACATAAACTATTAGGTGCAATAAAAATGAGCAATTTAGAGAAGGAAGGCATTCTTAACAATCAAGAATCTGACTATGCCACTCGGATTGGCTGCAGCCAGCAAAAGCCTCTGTGTTGTGGTCCCTCAGAGGACCACTGAGATTGCTAGCTGCGACTGCAAAGCCAAGACTGACAACTGTGGTGTCTAAAAGTTGGGTTATTAGCTCCCAGGAAAAAATTAAAAGGTTGAGCTACTGATCTCTTGGGTCCTTTTTTGTTTAAGAATCTACTTTGTCTTTCATTTCTTCAAATGTATTGCCTGTTCTTTCTGAGTTCATAATGGAAAACTAAAGTCAGGATAAGTGAAGAATCTTAGAATTTACAAACACAATGCAGATTTGAAGCTCAGTAGTTGCCATATGTCTGCCAGATTTGTCAAATTTACAATGATGGTGGGGGTGGGGCTCAGTTAGATTGCCAAGAACACTGACACACACTAAGCACATAAATTTTTACCTTTCAAGGATCCAAATTAATTTTTGGTATGAGGACATTTATTAGTATGACAGCTTTACTGTACAAGTTAAAAATAGAATTTCTTAAAAGTACAAAGACACTATATCACTGAGCTCACACTGTTAAGTGTGTTTCCTTGGAAGGAGAAACAAACAGCTTGGTCCTGAGACAGAAGTTGCACAAGGAGTCAACATATACAAGCTAATTGCAGATAAAGATAAATCTTAAAACACTTTTTATATATACATAAAGGTAAAGTAGGCCATTTTAAAAGCTTTCCTAAGCTTTGGGGCTTTCCTGATAGCCAGTTTGTGAAGAATTCACCTGCAATGCAGGAGACCCTTGTTCGGCTCTTGGGTTGGAAAGATCTGCTGGAGAAGGGATAGGCTACCCACTCCAGTATTCTTAGGCTTCCTTGTGACTCAGCTGGTAAAGAATCCACATGCAACGGGGAAGACCTGGGTTCTATCCCTGGGTTGGGAAGATCCCCTGGAGAAGAGAAAAGTTACCCACTCCAGTATTCTGGCCTGGAGAATTCCATGGACTGTATAGTCCATAGGGTTGCAGAGAGATGGACACAACTGAGTGACTTTCACTTTCCTAAGCTTTGCAATCAGAACTAAACCTGCAATGCTTGTGCATTAGTTTGAAAAGTTTTCAAAATGAATTCGAAGCCTCTATAGTTTTGCATTAAGTCTTTTCTCTTTCTGCCACTAATTTTTACACTTTGGAAATCATGTCACTCTCAAGAAATGAATTCCCAGTACCTGCTGAAGAGATGCTATTTTCAAATGTTCCTATATTTGGTTTTCAGCTTATTATGGTGCAGAGACAGGGTTCCTAGTCAAAAGATGTGTGCGTCCATCTCAGCCACACAAGCTGGTACCTTCTTTACCTCTCTGTGCCACAAGCATCTCCATTTATAACAGAAGGATAACAACTAAACTAATCTCAGAGTAATGGCCAGGACGATCCTCTTAATTCTCACTTATTCGGGCTAATGTAAACTTTGTTTCCATTCCCCAAACAGGAACAATTCTGCAGTGGAAGGTACAGCAAAGGGGAATAATGCATGCAAAAGTGCTTAGTAAGACGAAGAAGCACACAAATACTTTTATTAACATTACTTTAAATAACTTCCCCAGTAAGGGAAGAACCTAGCTGCTGGCCACAGACAGAAACAGCCCCAAATGGTTACCTAGGAGCCAAGCCTCCCACAGGTTTACTGCACTCACACATCTCTGGGTCTTTCAGAGTGGGCAGTGCTCAGCACTTTGCGTCGACATTCAGTGATACCTGCCAATTATCTTCCCCAGAGACCTGCTAAGAGGGGCTGTGCTCTGGAGCACCTGCAATCTCTGCTCTTTAAAAATAGAAAACCACTTAAACTTGTGGAGGCTTAACACAAGTGGGGGCAGAGAACCACCTCAACCCTAGTACACGCAAAGGATTTTTCTCCTCCTTTGTACCTGAAAAGATTGTTTTTTTCAAATAATGTCTTTTTCTGAAAATCAGAAATGAAATAAGACAAATAAGATCTTGTTCTTGTTTGCCAAATAAGATCAATAAGACATTTACTGGTAAACTATAAAGAAAACTTAATTCTCACTACTTTCCTAGTTCTTTAGGCATATCACTACAATTGAGAGAAATTATCAGCCTTGAGGATAATTTTCAAAGATCATTTTGGTCCTCATGGTATAAACCACCAATTCTCTCTCACACACAGAAAATACAAATTATATATATATGTATGTATGTATGTATAGGATCAGATGTATATACATGCATAGGATCAGATATTCAAGTTCAGTCTGGAAAATGTGAAGTAAAAATCTTTAAATCTTTTTTCACGTTCTAGAATCACAAAATATCTTTAAAACTCTACTGAGTATGAGGTAGAGAAATAAGCATCCTGTTCATTGATGCTGCTGCTGTTGCTGCTGCTAAGTCGCTTCAGTCATGTTCAACTCTGTGAGACCCCATGGACTGCAGCCCACCAGGCTCCTCCGTCCATGGGATTTGCCAGGCAAGAGTACTGGAGCAGGGTGCCGTTGCCTTCTCCAGTTCGTTGATGAGGGCTATGTAAACTGGTAAACCTCTCTAGAGGACAGTATACATCAAATTTTAGAATACCTATCTCTTCATACTCAACATTTCCACTTCTAAAAATGGACTGGAAATGGACTGGAGTCAAAGCTTATGAGGCACACAAATTTTATGATGAAAATGTAAAACTTATAAACGTACTCAGAAATTCCTTCAATCTGCCTCAAAGTACAGCATATTGTATAGAGTCATAATAGAGTCTACATGTGAGAAATATATAAATGTGTAGAGGTCAATGTGTACAATATAATTTTACAGTATTTCTAGCAACAAAGGTTGACGAGACCTTCCCTCATTCAATACTGGAAATTAAAAGACAAAGCTTAAATTATTGATGATTATAGAAAAGGAGGGGTATGCTAAGGCACGGGTTTCCCCAGTGGCTCAGCAGGTAAAGAATCTGCCTGCAATGCAGAAGACACAAGAGATGCAAGTTTGATTCCTGGGTCAGGAAGGTCCCCTGGAAGAGAAAAATAGCAACCCACTCCAGTATTCTTGCCTAGACGGGCTGCAGTTCAAAGGGTTGCCAAGAGTCAGACACGACTGAAGGACTACGCAACCGTGCTCAGGCACATTGTCTCTGCATAGAAAGGATTGTTGAGCTCACAAGGTTTAGTTTGATTTGGTTTGGTTTTGAAAGCATGGAGTTCAGGGGTTGCACATTTTCAGAGGTGTAGGTAGGCTAACATCATATGTAGAAGCCTGGTTACCTGGGTGAAGCTGTTGGTTGGTTGCTTGGTTGTATTTGAGGTGTATTTATTGGCATGGGTCTCTGGTTGACTGGCTTTCTGTAGCCAAGGTTGACACTGATTGGCTGGTAAAAGTGTGTTCAATTTGTTGATCTGTTGGTTTATAAGGAGTTCTGGTGGCTACTTGTTATCGTGGCTATGGAACAATATATCTTTTCCAAAACGTGTGGAAATATATTTGATCTTATTGTTGAGCTTACCCAAATGTCTTTTGAGGCAACTGCACTTTATAATCAGAAAAACAGAAAAGGAAATTCACTGCTGAAAGAGACTGAAAACAACTTATATAAATTAGGTTTTTAAATCAATCTGGCACATTTGTATGATAGAATACAATATAGTTTTTATAAGGAAGGAAACTAGATGTGTTGATATGGAACAATCTCCATGATGTGGTGGTCAGTGAAAAAAGTCAGCTGTGGAGTAAGTTCTTATCTATATGTAGAACTCTCTGGAAGGACCATAAAAGACTGATAAAGGTATTTACCTCATGAGAGAGAAATGGAGTGTCCTTGGGAGGGAACAGTGGCGGAAAACCTTTCATTAGAAAATCAGTGTTCAAACTCCAGTCATCTTGGACTCTAAATTCCATTCTCTTTCCACACAATTCCACCAACTCATCTTTGACGTGAGTTTTCAGGTTGGTGTTCCAGTTGGCTTTGAGTAAGAGCTCCCCTGACATACTACATAAAATGGTCCTTAAAAACTTGTAACACCAGCAGCCAAAATCCCTCTCTTCTTACTCATCCTCATTTGCTAATGTTGACTATATTCTGGAGGTTTGGCAAACTTGGAGTGAGCACCCTTCCTAAGAAGGCATTACCCTGAGGCAGGACTGTCCTGCCCAGAGATCTCCCGATCTGGGGGCCCTCGCTGCTCCACACCCCCCGTAACTCCCTACTCACCCTGTGGAATGCTCACAGGGTTTGCCTTCTCCATAAACCAGAAGCCTGCTCTTTCCTCCTTCCCTGTTTAGTCAGCGCAGGGTTGACACATCTGAAACATCTGCTGGGGTGTCTTTCCACCGCCTCCAGAAGCAGTGCCTCGGGGGCCCCTGAAGTACTTTCCCCAACCTTCTCTCCAATCTTTCCAGCCTCTCGCATGCAGCTGAGAGGCTCAGGACTGAACATGGCCAGCCGGGCATGGTCTCTAGAGGGCTCCGCATCACTTGCTACAGTTCTCCCCTCTCCAGTGAGGGGAGAACTCATTAATGCAAAATGTACCGGAGCAGGAGCGCAGTCCTGTCAGAACGCCTGGGACTCCTGGAGCTGCTGGAGGCAGCACTGGGCGAGGTGCCTGGGGAGCCAGGAGGGGAGGCGAACTGTGGGCAGAGCCTAGGGACAAGACAGGAGGCACACCTTCAGATGGTGGAGGTGCTTCGGAACAAAGTCTCCACATAGCTGTAGGATTTTCTTCTCGGGCAGGGGCTGTGTCAGTTAGGCAGGTGGATTCTTGTATTTTAATCTAACTTTCAACCCATCCACAGGCTTCTCTTTGGAGCCCACACAGGGAGAGTTTGCTTGAGGTGTCTGGTGTCTCTCATAGAGACCTGAATCCTACTGGATTAGAGCTCCACCCTAATGGCTTCATTAAATCTTAATCACTTCCTTTACCAGCCCCATTGCCAAATACAGCCACACCTGGGGTTTTGGGCTTCAGCTGATCGTTCTGGGAAGGGCACACGCGTTCAGTCCAGATTAGGTGGACGTCCCCCACCACTGTCATACTGGAGTCAAACCTGAGCCTACATACAGTTCTCAACCAGACAGACGGGTCTATTCCCCACAGACCTCCAGCACCTGGGAATCTGCTGGACACTGAATACAGGTTCAGGGCATCAGAGCACCATGGTTAAGAACTCTGGTTCTGAACTAACAACAAACAGCCAGCACCTCTTGTCTGCTGTCTTGGGAACGTGACTGCGAGTCAGAGTTCCACGGTGACAGGCACACGGCAGCACGCAGGGCACTAGGCTTTCTGTGGCAGCCCTGGGGTGGCTTCGGGTAATGAACAGCCTCTTGCAGAAAAGAAGCAGGACCCTCCAGGGCCCTCCCCAGGACAAAAGACTTTCCAAGTCCCCTGTTTCTTGTTTGTAGGAAAAAGGCTTCAGCCAGACCTTCCCTGAGCTCCAAAGGGGAGATTCAAACAGTTAGGGATAAGGGAACTGAGTGAATGTAGAAAAAAGAAAAAGCAGTCACGGCACAACAGTGCTACAATAAAGACGGGCCCCACTTCCTCCTCAAGGGACACACACAACAATCTGGAATATATCTCTGAGTGCTTCTACAGGAACTAAGGTTCCCACTCGGCTAAAGATGGTAACTTCAGGCTGAGCACAAACATACAGACACTAGACTGGTTGGAACCAGGCTGATGACTGAGATTCCTGAAACACCATCCTGTTATCTCACCACCAACCGATGAAAAGAAAGTCACACATCCCGCAACCTCTCACCCCCACCCCTCTGCCAAATGCTGCCTTTAAGAACACTTCCCTGAAGTGTTTGGTCTATTGAGCACACATCTGGCTCCTTGCTTGGCCCTGTAATAGGCCTTTCTCTGCTCCAGACTCCAATGTTTCAGTTTGTTTGGCCTCACTATGCATTGGGCCCATGAACTTGGGTTCAATGACACTGTGATGGTGAACAGTACAGTAAGTCCTCTACATGCAAATGAGCTCTGTTCTAAGAGTGGGTTCCAAAGTCCAATTTGTCCAACAAAGTTAGCCTAGGTACCCACATAACACTATCGCTCCATACCACCGCTTTTATGCTTGCTTCCGGACATCCTGGGCTTGAAATAAAAAACTATACCACTGTACTCTACACAGTAAAGTACACAAAAGCACAGCCACGTGCAGAGGGTGCATGCATGCGGCAATGTATACCAGACACATGAACTAACTTACTTGATTGAAGATGGTTCATATGTAGGGGACTTACTGTAATTCCATCATTACATGAAAATAGAGCCTGTGATGAGGTTCAGGATGTGCTACCCAAAATATGGCACCTTGGGATAGTAATATCTTAAGCTGAAGGAATTAACAAAAACAGAACAAAACAAAAAACCCCAGCAGAAGCAGGAAGATCACTCTGACCTCTCCTAGACCACTCTTCTTCCCTGAAACAGGTCATAAAACTCCTATGTGAATAGCATCCCACACCAGGAGGAGGAAAGACATTCATATCATCAAAAATGGGGAATTTGGGACCAAGAAATCTGTACAAACAAACCTTGTTAAATTAACTCATATCTTCTTAGTTCCTTCTTCACCATTTACTACCTCAAGCCCAAATCCCTTTGAGTTGTCAATTCTTCACAAATTTATTGTTTTGTTTCAAAGAAAATTTTCAAATTTCTACAGTGAATACATATAACCTTGTACTGATATAAATTATTTTAAAGTGTTTTAAAGCATTGCATTTATCCACTGAAGGAAATTCAAAAAGATTTTCTTCAGCTAGTTCCCACATGTGTTGTTGTTGTTTAATTGCTAAGTTGTGTCCATCTCTTTTGGGATCCCATTGACTGCAGCCCGCCAGGCTGTTCTATCCATGGGATTTCCCAGGCAAGAATACTAGAGTGGGTTGCCATTTTCTGTTCCAGGGTGTCTTCCTGCCCCAGGGATCTAACCTGCTCCTCCTGCTTGACAGACAGATTCTTTACCACTGAGCCACCTGGGAAGCCCTCTAGATCCCACATAAGTTAAGTTAAGTCACTCACTCAGTCGTGTCCAACTCTTTGTGACCCCGTGGACCGTAGCCCACCAGGCTCCTCTGTCCATGGGGTTCTTCAGGCAAGAATACTGGAGTGGGTCGCCATTTCCTTCTCCAGGGGATCTTCCCAACCCAGGGATCAAACCCAGGTCTCCCGCATTGCAGGCAGACGCTCTAACCTCTGAGCCACCAGGGAAGCCCATAAGAGGTCCGAAATATGAGATTTGTCAGACATGTGGCTGAATCTAAAGAAACACTGGCTGTACAAAAAAACAATCATAATGTCAAATGTGTGTTCAGAGAAACAAGCCAAAAACAAAAACCTGGGCAAAGACGGCATTAACGTTGGAAGAGGGTTATCAGAACTACTGGGCTTCCCTGATAGCTCAGTTGGTAAAGAATCCACCTGCAATGCAGGAGGCCCTGGTTTGATTCCTGGGTCGGGAAGATCCACTGGAGAAGGGATGGGCTACCCACTCCAGTATTCTGGCCTGGAGAATTCCATGGATTGTATAGTCCATAGGGTTGCAAGAATCGGACACGACTGAGTGACCTTCACTTTCATCAGAACTACCGCAGCATATTATTCAGTGGCACTATTCACAAAGTACAGAGGAACTGCAGGAATGAAGAGAAACATCAAGAATTTTCTGTAAGTGCTCCTTTTGAGCCATTGAGAGAGAGAAAAAATTGCTGACCACATTTGAGGGAAGACATCTCCATAAAATATAGTCAGGATCTTCATTTCAAGATAAAGATAGACATAATGTACCTTTGAGAACAGATTCGTCTCTTGGTAACTTAAGATCAGAAAAGCAAAGAATGGCAATTACTTAAAAATAAGCAAGCATTTGGCAATTAGGTCATTTCATTTTAACAAATATCTACAGTCTCTATAGCTCATAAGGTATTCATCATTCTCCAAACAAAAGCAACTTGATGTAACACAGGCAAAAGTTACCTGAAATTGTTTCAAAGTTTCCTTATAATTTGAATGTGCTCTCCTTTTCATACGGGACTCACATTTCTAACAAAGAAGGCAATGGCACCCCACTCCAGTACTCTTGCCTGGAAAATCCCATGGATGGAGGAGCCTGGTGGGCTACAGTCCATGGGGTCGCTAAGAGTCAGACACGACTGAGCGACTTCACTTTCACTTTTCACTTTCATGCACTGGAGAAGGACATGGCAACCCACTCCAGTGTTCTTGCCTGGAGAATCCCAGGGACGGGGAAGCCTGGTGGGCTGCCATCTCTGGGGTCGCACAGAGTTGGACATGACTGACGTGACTTAGCAGCAGTAGCAGCACATTTCTAATTCCATGTTTTCCATTTCCAGACTAGATATGTATCTATGCATCTTGGCTCCATCCTTCATTACTTACTGGTAGCTAAATTATGCTGAATTAAGCTACCCCACGTTCGAGGTCAGGGGTGGCGTCTGAGAGTGCCAGGCTGCGACAGCGCAGGAGCAGCTGAGAGGAGCTACTCCACACCCCAGGTCAGGGGCGGCGGCTGAGAGGAGCAACCCCATGTCCAAGGAGTGGTGGCTGAGCGGGTGCAGGAGAGCCGAGAGGAGCTACTCCACATTCAAGGTCAGGAGGTGTGGTGGTGAGGAGATACCCCTCATCCAAGGTAAGGAGCAGTGGCTGCGCTTTGCTGGGGCAGCCATGAAGGGATACCCCACATCCAAGGTAAGAAAAACCCAAGTAAGACGGTAGGTCTTGCGAGAGGCATCAGAGGGCAAACACACAAACCGTAATCATAGAAAACTAGTCAATCTAATCACACGGACCACAGCCTTGTCTAACTCAATGAAATTAAGCCATGCTGGTTGGGGCCACCCAAGACGGGCAGGTCATGGTGGAGAGGTCTGAGAGAATGTGGTCCACAGGAGAAGGGAATGGCAAACCACTTAAATATTCTTGCCTTGAGAACCCCATGAACAGTATGAAAAAGCAAAAATGACAGGATAGTGAAAGAGGAACTCCCCAGGTCGGCCGGTGCCCAATATACTACTGGAGATCAGTGGAGAAATAACTCCAGAAAGAAGGAAGGGATGGAGCCAAAGCAAAAACAATACGCAGCTGGTGATAGAAGCAAGGTCTGATGCTGTAAAGAGCAATACTGCATAGGAACCTGGAATGTTATGTCCATGAACCAAGGCAAACTGGAAGTAGTCAAACAGATGGCAAGAGTGAATGTCGACATTCTAGGAATCAGCGAACTAAAATGGACTAGAATGGGTGAATTTAACTCAGATGACCATTATATCTACTACTGCGGGCAGGAATCCCTCAGAAGAAATGGAGTAGCCATCATGGTCAACAAAAGAGTCCAAAATGCAGTACTTGGATGCAATCTCAAAAACGACAGAATGATCTCTGTTCATTTCCAAGGCAAACTGTTCAGTATCACAGTAATGCAAGTCTATGCCCCAACCAGCTGAAGTTGAATGGTTCTATGAAGACCTACAAGACTTTTAGAACTAACACCCAAAAAGATGCCCTTTTCATTATAGTGAACTGGAATGCAAAAGTAGGAAGTCAAGAAACACCTGGAGTAACAGGCAAATTTGGCCTTGGAATACAGAATGAAGCAGGGCAAAGACTAATAGAGTCTTGCCAAGAGAATGCACTGGTCATAGCAAACACCCTCTTCCAACAACACAAGAGAAGACTCTACACATGGACATCACCAGATGGTCAACACCGAAATCAGACTGATTCTATTCTTTGCAGCCAAAGATGGAGAAGCTCTATACAGTCAGCAAAAACAAGACCGGGAGCTGACTGTGGCTCAGATCATGAACACCTTATTGCCAAATTGAGACTTAAATTAAAGAAAGTAGGGAAAATCACTAGACCATGCAGCTATGACCTAAATAAAATCCCTTATGATTATACAGTGGAAGTGAGAAACAGATTTAAGGGACTAGATATGATAGATAGAGTGCCTGATGAACTACGGACGGAGGTTCATGACATTGTACAGGAGACTAGGGATCAAGACTATCCCCATGGAAAAGAAGTGCAAAAAAGCAAAATGGCTGTCTGAGGAGGCCTTACAGCTAGCTGTGAAAATAAGAGAAGCAGAAAGCAAAGGAGAAAAAGAAAGATATAAGCATCTGAATGCAGAGTTCCAAAGAATAGCAAGGAGAGATAAGAAAGCCTTCCTCAGCAATCAATGCAAAGAAATAGAGGAAAACAACAGAATGGGAAAGACTAGAGATCTCTTCAAGAAAATTAGAGATACCAAGGGAACATTTCATGCAAAGATGGGCTCCATAAAGGACAGAAATGGTATGGACCTAACAGAAGCAGAAGATATTAAGAAGAGGTGGCAAGAATACACAGAAGAACTGTACAAAAAAAGATCTTCATGACCCGGATAATCACGATGGTGTGATCACTCATCTAGAGCCACACATCCTGGAAATGGAAGTCAAGTGGGGCTTAGAAAGCATCACTACAAACAAAGTTAGTGGAAGTGATGGAATTCCAGTGGAGCTATTTCAAATCCTGAAAGATGATGCTGTGAAAGTGCTGCACTCGATAGGCCAGCAAATTTGGAAAACTCAGCAGTGGCCACAGGACTGGAAAAGGTCAGTTTTCATTCCAGTCCCAAAGAAAGGCAATGCCAAAGAATGCTCAAAATTCTCCAAGCCAGGCTTCAGCAATTCTTGAACCATGAAATTCCAGATGTTCAAGCTGGTTTTAGAAAAGGCAGAGGAACCAAAGATCAAATTGCCAACATCTGCTGGATCATGGAAAGAGCAAGAGAGTTCCAGAAAAACATCTATTTCTGCTTTATTGACTATGCCAAAGTCTTTGACTGTGTGGATCACAATAAACTGTGGAAAATTCTTTAAGAGATGGGAATACCAGAGCACCTGACCTGCCCCCTGAGAAACCTGTATGCAGGTCAGGAAGCAACAGTTAGACCTGGACATAGAACAACAGACTGGTTCCAAATAGGAAAAGGCGTACGTCAAGGCTGTATATTGTCACCCTGCTTATTTAACTTATATCAGAGTACATCATGAGAAATGCTGGGCTAGGAGAAGCACAAGCTGGAATCAAGATTGCAGGGAGAAATCTCAGTCACCTCAGATATGCAGATGACACCACCCTTATGGCAGAAAGTGAAGAGGAACTAAAGAGCCTCTTGATGAAAATGAAAGAGGAGAGTGAAAAAGTTGGCTTAAAGCTCAACGTTCAGAAAACTAAGATCATGGCATCTGGTCCCATCACTTCATGGGAAATAGATGGGGAAACAGTGGAAACAGTGTCAGACTTTATTTTTTGGGGCTCCAAAATCACTGCAGATGGTGACTGCAGCCATGAAATTAAAAGACGCTTACTCCTTGGAAGGAAAGTTATGACCAACCTAGACAGCATATTAAAAAGCAGAGACATTACTTTGCCAACAAAGGTCCATCTAGTCAAGGCTATGGTTTTTCCAGTGGTCCTGTATGGATGTGAGAGTTGGACTGTGAAGAAGGCTGAGTGCCAAAGAATTGATGCTTTTGAACTGTGGAGTTGGAGAAGACTCTTGAAAGTCCCTTAGACTGCAAGGAGATCCAACCAGTCCATTCTAAAGGAGATTAGTCCTGGGTGTTCTCTGGAAGGACTGATGTTGAAGCTGAAACTCCAGTACTTTGGCCACCTCATGCGAAGAGCTGACTCATTGGAAAAGACTCTGATGCTGGGAGGCATTGTAGGCAGGAGGAGAAGGGGACAACCAAGGATGAGATGGCTGGATGGCATCACCGACTTGATGATCATGAGTTGGGGTGAACTCCAGGAGCTGGTGTGGACAGGGAGGCTTGTTGTGCTGTGATTCATGGGGTCGTCAATAGTTGGACACCACTGAGCGACTGAACTCAACAAAGTGAACCTAATGATAATTTTCAATCTTTTTAAATTTACCCCCTATTGTCACTATATCAGACACAGGAGGAAAAAGAATATGTTCTTATATAAGGCAAACTTGTGGATTCCATGGATTTAAAGACATCCTTGGGGACTTCCCTCATGGCGCAGTGGATAGAAATCTGCCTGCCAATGTAGGGGACATGGGTTTGATCCCTGGTCTGGGAAGATTCCACAAGCCGCAGAGCAACTCACCTTGTGTGCCACAACTCCTGAGCCTGTGCTCTAGGGCCCGTGAGCTACAACTACCAAGCCTGTGTGCTGCCACTACTGAAATTCATGCAGTTAGAGCCCGTGCTTCTCAACTAGAGAAGCCTGGATACCACAGTGAAGCGTAGCCCCCACTTGCGGTAACTAGAGAAAGTCTACGCGCAGCAACAAAGACCCAGTGCAATCAAAAGTAAATAAATATTTTTTTTTTAAAAAAGAACATTCTTAGAAGTCTCTTTGTATTTAATGCTTACTGAGTGAATGAGTGAAAGAATGGATATGCAAATGAATGGATGGTTATGCAGACAATTAGGCCAACTACTGAATCTCATCCCTCCCTTTGGTTTTGCTTCCTCTACTCTGTCAGCTGGTTCTGAGCACCTGCAAAAGTTCTTTTGCACAGGACTGTTTTGTGTTGGCCTTAGTAGTTGAGGGGATGCCAGCCTCGGTTCTGCCCAACACTGAGCCTCAGCCCCATGGGCTCTTCCCTAACTGAGAGTGAGCACTGCTGGCTGCAGATACCTGCAATCTCAGCAGAGGAGCTGCCCCTTCACAGACCCTGGTTCCCATTCAATTCAGCACCTGTGCAGCTGGCCTGTGGCCTGGCCTCCCTGTCTCAGCACTGACAGCTCCTGATTGGGTTCCCACCTGGTTTTCTATATCCATTGCTCACTCAGTCATCATGGGTTGGTCACTCCCAGGTGGTAGGTGTGATGCTGGTGAAAAGGTGAAGGGCTAAACTCTTACAGGAGAAAGTGGGGACAATGCTATAGTTTAATGAAGAGATGAAAAGACTCTGATAACTTGGTGATGTATTTTGAAAGAAGTTCTAGCCAAAGACATTGCTCTCTCTCCAAATGACTGTGCATGAAGAAACATTGCATACGATGAATCCGAAGTCACAGACGCATAGACCCTTCAGGAACAGGGTGTAAGTCCAGTACTTCAAAGCCCTACGGAGAGGTGAGGAAGACAGGAAAACCAGTGTTCCCGAGTGTCACACAATCTGCCAATGCCAGGTGGAGGGCAGTGACTTTACCCGTGTTTGCCACCTCACAAGGCACACTGGCATACAATGCTTTATTTACTCCATCACACGAACTGTATAGGACTTCCCTGGTGGCTCAGATGGTACAGAATCCTCCTGCGATGTGGGAGACCTCGGTTCGATTCCTGGTCGAGGAGGAGGAGGAGGAAATGGCAACCCACCCTGGTATTCTTGCCTGGAGAATCCCCATGGGCAGAGGAGCCTGGAGGGCTACAGTCCATGGGTCACAAAGAGTCAGACACAACAGAGCGACTAAGCACAGCACAGCACAAGCTCTCTCTCTATTTATTGTGATGCTATTTCACATCTAAGGAGACCACTTGTCTGGCACAGTGGTAAGGAATCTGCCTGCCAACGCAGTGGATGCAGAAGACGTGGGTTCTACCTTTGGGTTGGGAAGATTCTCTGAATTAGGATCTGGCAATCCACTCCATTATTCTTGCTTGAGAAATCGCACAGACAGAGGAACCTGGTGGGCCACAGTCCATGGGGTCACACAGAGTCAGACAAACTGAGCATGCATACAGACCACCTGTCAGAGCAGGGCTGTCTGTTCCTTCATGCCCGAACAATCCTGGAATCGGCTGGTTGATGGTTCTCTGCCGTTGATCTGAGTATTTGATAATAAATATTTGTAGAGCTGTGTTGAACCAAGTTTTTAACTGAAGTTGATAATGTTTTACAGATTGAGAATAATTTGGAGATCATGAGGAAAACACACCATAACTTTGTGACAAAGGAAGTAAATACAGAAATAAATTTAAATAGACTTAGAACTTTCCAGGAGGTGCTAGTGGTGAAGAACCCAACTGCCAGTGCGGGAGACGTAAGAGACTCGGGCTCAGTCCTTGGGTCGTGAAGATCCCCTGGAGGAGGGCATGGCAACCCACTCCAGTGTTCTTGCCTGGAGAATCCCAGGGACAGAGGAGCCTGGCGAGACCACTACAGTTCATGAGGTTGCACAGAGTTGGACACGACTGAAGAGACTTTTTAGCATACATGCACTACAGTAAAAATTATGAATTGTGTTTTTCTTACAATTAAACACATAGTTCTAATGTATCAATTATAACATGTAACTGAGTAGGTAATAAATGGAGTTAAATTGTTCTAAGGCCTGTGTATTATCCAGGACAAAGGTAAAAGTATTGATACTTTTAGATCTTAATCATACATATAGTTAATAATAATATATATTATGTATGATACTATGTAATGTATTATACATTATTTTTAAGTTAATCAATAAAAGAATAGAAAAAGAGTACATGACATCTTACCCAGCAGAAGGGGAAATGTAACGATAGAAATTATTCAGTCCAGTAGAAATGACAGAGAAGGAAAACATGGAAGGACAGGCATGACAAAGGCTCAAAATGATAGATGAAACCTAATTATGTCTGCAGTTGTATCAGCATAAATAGAGTAAGTGTTCCTGCCAGCATCCATGATTTTTCTGAAAACATCTAACTTTCATCCATTTACAAGAAATGCATCTAAAACATTAAAATGTACAAAAACTGAAAGTTAAATTATGAAAAAGGATAAGTCAAAAGAATACTGGTACATCCATATTAATATTAGACAACATAGACTTCCAGGCAAAAAGCAGCACAGGGAAGCCACTTCCTAATGGTAAAAGGCTCAATCCTTCAGGAAGATAAAATAATTTTAAGTTGCTATACTTATAACAACATTGCCAATAAGTAAACAAGCAAACACAGAATTACAAGAAGTAAACAAATCCATAATCAGAGAGTAAAAGATTAAAAACTCATGTTTCTGACTAAATTATAGAACAGGAAGACAAAACATACCAGTATGAACGTTCAAAATATGAACAACATAATTACAAACTAGAGCACATGGATGTACATAAAATCTGCACACAGTACTGAATAACGCATTCTTTCATGGTACACATAATATTTAAGGAAACTGACTATATACAGGGTCATGGAGTAAAACCTACACACATCTCAAAAGACTGAAGTCACAGAGAATGTCTTCTCTGACAGCAATGTAATTATGTGACAAATCAATCACAAGTTAACTAAAAAAATCTTATGTTTGGAAAGTAAGACAGACTTCCAACTTGTCCATGGGTCAAACAGGAAATGATCATGTAAATTAGACAATGTTCAGAGTGAAAACAAACACATAACAAAATGTCTGGACCATTTTTATGACGTGAGATAGAAAGACCTACAGAAAATGAAAAATTTTCTAAAAAATATAACTTATTGAAACTGACCTGAAAAAAAACCCAAAAAACCCTGAACCTAGGAAGGAATTTAAAACTTGAGTTGTAACATAACCATGAAAGAAATTGAACCAGTCAATTAAAATCTTCCAAAGAAAAGGAAATTCTAGGTCCAAGTGGCTTGAACTGATAAAGTTCAACAAACATTCAAGGAATAATTAATAAAACAAGATAGAGTGAATGGTAGAAAAGCATTAATCAAAGGAAGCATGTGTGAAAAATATCCAGAAGAGAAGGAAGACGGTGAATCAGTACTTGTTACCGCTCCTGAAAGCACTCCAAAAGAGTTCATTACTACCTTACTAGCCGTCAAAAACAAAAGACTGGAATCTCAGGAAAAGGCCATTCCCCTCTGGCATAATTATAGCAATGACAGACCAAGCCTTTCCTCCTGAACTGCCTAGGGGTGGGTGGGAGCTGCAGGCCTTCCCACAAGCACGCCCTGGGTCTTCCCACATAGATTACAGCCTAAACTCCTGTACTGGCTCTTTTAATCTCTGTGGTGTGCATCCTATTCTTATCTTGATTTTACAGATGACGAAGCTGAACTTTAGAAAGGTGACTTTCACAGCCACATGGTTAACAGAGGGCGTGGGTGGGGATGGAAGACAGGCCAATTGACGGTACTGGAAAACTCATACCCTTCTCTTCTCCTCTACACCCACGTTATTTATTAGTGGTCCCACTGAACCTCCCAGCAGGATCCATCAGGAATGTTTGCTTCCCCACAACAACACAGCCCTTTCCTGGCACAGATAAATCAGGGCTGACTATTTCAAAGAAGCATATGGTGCCCAGGACTGACCTTTGGATAGCTATTTAAAGAATGAGGGCATTCTGAGGTTTGTGGCATCGTGTGACAGCAGGTGGTCATAAAACAAAGCTACCCATAAAAGTTGTTTAAAAGAGCACTTGACAAATATTTACTGTCTCCAGAAAATGGGGTTTAAATAATAGAAATTATCCCATAGAGTTGTTGGGATATTAGATGAGCTAATATTTATGCTTTATGTCACCCGCCAAGATGCAAGCCGTCAGAGCATCCCACAAAACAACATTCACCCTTCCACCATGGCCACCCAATGCTGAGTCTGCCCAGCCCCAACTGCATTGCATTCTGACCAGCATCCACAGACAATTATGAAAAACACCCAAACTTCATAATTTTGGCTCCTCTCAGAGAAGAAATATCCCAAATCTGAAGGAGTGTTAGAGGTTGATCAGATCAATTAAGCTACCAGCTATGCACCTCACCCTAGTGCTCTAGGCTTCGCCATCATGAGTTAAGGAGTTGTCATCTCCCTTCTGGAATGAGCTTCCTCTCCAGACTCATTACTCTCACTCCTCGTATAGCTGTACCAGGTCCATACTCTAATTTCTCAGAGATCTGTTACATGAATCAGTGCAGTGTGTAACCCCGAGTTTAAGGAATCGTGAGTCATGTGTTACACACATTTCCCATTTTTATCTTTGCTTAGTGGAGTGTGTCATGGAGTTTTAAATAGATCTTGGTTTCCTTGAACCTTCCTATTCAAATTCATTCTTCGTGTGAAAAAATTTATATAAAGTCAAATATGAAGAACAAGTTTCTTGTAAACCCACGACTAAGCAGCTGCCCTCAACGAGCAGAGAGAAGCCCTCTACCAGCACTTCCTGCTGGTCCTTCAGTCTTGTGCAAGGAGATCAGAAGGACTGTGCCTGCCTCACATATGTGTCTTGATGATGCAGACAAAATAATTTAATGCGTTTAGGCTTCCTAAATAAATCTGACATCCAATGTTGAGTGGAAACTTTGAAATGCACTGAATTTTAGAGAGAGGGCATGCCATTTACAGGAGCCCAAGAATTTTAGCAATGGGTGTAAATTTCACAACACATAAATTCACTGTTACAAAAGTAGTTTTTAAATCTCTTATATCCAGCTCCCCTTCTGTTGGTTAACAGAACACTTATTAGCTGTTCCCTTTGTAAAGCAGAACTAGATTGGGAGGAAGAAGTGTTTTTTTAACTTTGTATACTTCTGTGCAATTTTACTTTATTATTTTTTGGAAAGGGGCCCATTTGCCCTAACTCCTAATGAAAATCCTTTTTGGACCAGATTCAGACGAACTCCGTTACCCATGGAAAAGCAGGTAGTTGACAGTGATGCTTCAGAACTCTCCCAGCAGAACATGACAGCAGATGTGCCTTCTCCTAGAAACCACCTTGAAACACCCTATGTTAGAACTGATGCACCTACACATTATTAAGAAATTGGGTCTCTCTTAAAGGCTTAAACATAAGGTATGACACCATGAAACTTCTAGAAGAGATCATAGGAAAAGACATTCTCTGACGTAAATCTTACCAACATCTTTTTAGGTCAGTCTTCTAAGGCAATAGAAATACAAACAAAAATAAACAAATGGGACCTAACAAAACAAAAACCCTGATGCTAGGAAAGACTGAAGGGAAAAGGAGAAGAGGGCAGCAGAGGATGAGATGGCTGGATGCCATCACTGATTCAATGGACATGAATTTGAGCAAGCTCTGGGACATAGTGAAGGACAGGGAAGCCTGGCACGCTGCAGTCCGTGGGGTTGAAAAGGGTCGGACACGACTTGATGACTAAACAACAGTAAACACGGATAACAAATGCTGGAGAGGGTGTGTAGGAAAGGAAAGCCTCTTACACTGTTGGTGGGACTGTAAAATGGTGCAGCCGCTATGGAAAACAGTATGGCGGTTCCTCAAAAACGCTAAAAATAGAGTTGCCTTATGATTCAGTGATCCCACTTCTGGGCATATATATCTGGACATAACTATAATTTTAAAAGATACATGTACCCCTATATTCGCAGCAGCACTATTTACAATAGTTAAGACATGCAAACTATCTAAATGTCCATTGACAGACAAATGGGTAAAGCAGACATGGTGTAAACACACATGCACACACATGCATGCACGCACACGCATGCATGCACGCACACAAACGAAATTTTACTCAGCAATCAAAAACAATAAAATAGTGCCATCTGCAGCAACACGGATGAACCTAGAGATTACCATACTAAACAAAGGAAATCAGAAAAAGGACAAATGATATCACTTATATGTGGAATCTAAAATATGATACAAATCAACATATCTATGAAAAAAAAACAGACTTACAGACATAGAGAACAGACTTATGGTTGCCAACGGAGAGGAGAGGAAAGTAGGGAAGGAATGGGAGTCTGGGATTAGCAGAGGCCAACTATTATATACAGGGTAGATAAACAAAAGGCTCCTACTGCAGAGCACAGGGAACAATACTCAATATTCTGTGACAAACCGTAAGAAAACCATAATGGAAAAGAATATATACAGACACACACATATATATATACCTGTGTCACTTTGCTATACAGAAGGAATTGATACAAGATTGTAAATCAACTATACTTTCATTAAAAATTTTTTTTAAAGAATTTGGGCCTCAAATAAGATACAGAAACATTCTAGTGCCAGACAATTGAGTACATTAAAAGCTGGAGTAGAGAGGCGGGACTGAAGAGAAGCACAGACAGAGAGAGTGGACATCCCCACTGGCTCAACAGTTGAGAGGCAGCAAGGACAGGGAGAACTTGAGGAGTGGGGCAGGCAAGCCCTGGAGTTCCCCTCTCTGGCTCTTTGCATTCTTACGACACTGCTGAGCAAAAGCATTTCTATGCAACAGTGTGAGTGCTGCTGTTTCACTAGTCATAAGCTGTGTGGTATTTTGGATTCTGCAAATCATTCAGGATGGCCATATGACATCCTAGGTTTAACTGACTGGCTTTGGGCATACTGTAGTGGTAGCACACCCATGAAGCAAGTAAATCTTCCTATTTCTGCAATACAAACAGTGTGATTTCCTGCTCATAATATCTTCTGTTTCTTACGGTTCCCCCAGACACATTTTGAGGCCTTAGTTTGCTGCCCGGTGTCACACACAGCTCTAAAGATCACAGAGCTACTCTTCTAATGCACAGAACCTGCTGATGTAATCATCTGAATAAGCATTTGGGCAAAGTGGACAAACACTGGGCCCTCTAGACCACTGAGAGACATTTCTGCAGGATCTTCAGTTCAGTTCAGTTCAGTCGCTCAGTCGTGTCCGACTCTTTGCGACCCCATGAATCGCAGCACGCCAGGCCTCCCTGTCCATCACCATCTCCCGGAGTTCACTCAGACTCACGTCCATCGAGTCCGTGATGCCATCCAGCCGTCTCATACTCTGTCACCCCCTTCTCCTCCTGCCTACAATCCCCCCCAGCATCAGAGTCTTTTCCAATGAGTCAGCTCTTCGCATGAGGTGGCCAAAGTACTGGAGCTTCAGCTTCAGCATCATTCCTTCCAAAGAAATCCCAGGGTTGATCTCCTTCAGAATGGACTGGTTGGATCTCCTTGCAGTCCAAGGGACTCTCAGGAGTCTTCTCCAACATCACAGTTAGAAAGCATCAATTCTTCGGTGCTCAGCCTTCTTCACAGTCCAACTCTCACATCCATACATGACCACTGGAAGAACCATAGCCTTGACTAGACAGAACTTAGCCGGCAAAGTAATGTCTCTGCTTTTGAATATACTATCTAGGTTGGTCATAACTTTTCTTCCAAGGAGCAAGTGTCTTTCAAATTCATGGCCGCAGTCACCATCTGCAGTGATTTTGGAGCCCCAAAAGAATAAAGTCTGACACTGTTTCCCCATCTATTTCCCATGAAGTGATGGGACCAGATGCCATGATCTTCATTTTCTGAATGTTGAGCTTTAAGCCAACTTTTTACTCTCCTCTTTCACTTTCATCAAGAGGCTTTTTGGCTCCTCTTCACTTTCTGCCATAAGGGTGGTATCATCTGCATATCTGAGGTTATTGATATTTCTCCGGGCAATCCTGATTCCAGTTTGTGTTTCTTCCAGTCCAGCGTTTCTCATGATGTACTCTGCATAGAAGTTAAATAAGCAGGGTGACAATGTACAGCCTTGAAGTACTCCTTTTCCTATTTGGAACCAGTCTGTTGTTCCATGTCCAGTTCTAACTGTTGGTTCCTGACCTGCATACAGATTTCTCAAGAGGCAGTTTAGGTGGTCTGATATTCTATCTCTTTCAGAATGACAACCTGTAAACCTGGGAGATTCTCCAAAATATTCTGTTACAGCGTGTATCCTTACTCTTAACTTACTAGGCACTCAGATTTTTTTAAAAAAAGATTATGCTTAGCATTTATTTGTTAAATCAACTCCAACAAATACATCCTTTTGTAACAAGATACAAGAAATCAGGTAGGCAGTAGTCAACTGTGCTTACTGAAGCATGAACATTTCATAGCTACTTCTGGTTCAAGACATCATTAAATAATGTGTTAAATGTAAATCTGGAACACAGCATTTGGGATGCAAATGCGTAAGTTAAAATGTTTCCTGGGCTTAAGAAAACTGTTTGTGGATTTGGGATTTTAAGCCATTAGGGGAGACTGAACCTAGACTAGTTTCGATTTTTTAAAAAATCAGTTCAATAAATTATCTTGAACATGTAAGAATTAAAGATTTTAAAATTAAAAAAAAAAATAAACTAAATGTGCAGATAACCACTACACAGATCAAGAAACAGAATGTTGTTAGCATCACACAACCTTGCTCTTTTCTAATTGCAAGTGTTTCTGTAACCAAGCAGTACCCCACGACGCCTTCCTGGGACAGACCCCTTCTCCATATGCTCTGCTTTATCTCCTCGCTGAAGTACCTAGGTAATCATCTCTCATGCACATTTCCTGAGTTGTTTTATTGATGTGAAAACTACCACCAAATGGGAGAAATGAACTAGTTGATGACCATGAACATGCAGTCCCCAGACCTACTAGCATCAAAAGATCTATGGTGTTAACCCCTGTGACACTGCCCTGTTGCCTCACCATCAGCCAATCAGAACTGTAATGAGCTGATCACATAACCTAGACCCCATTCACCACCCCCACCTTGCTTTTGAAAATGTTTTCCTGAAATACATCAGGGAGCTCTGGTGTTCTGAGCACTAGCTGTCCTGGACTCCTCGTTTGGTGCCCTGAAATAAATGCTGCATTTCTCCATAATCTAGTGTCAGTAGACTGGCCTTGCTGCATACAGGCCAGCGGACCCAAGTTTGGGTTTTCTCCTCTCCAAAGGTATAAACTCTAGTAAGCAGCTTCCTGGCTTTGAACTTTATAAATGAAATCATGTAACATGTAGTCTCTCATGTCTTCTTTTTTCCATGAAATGTTTGTGAAATTTATCAAGTTAATTGTACTCTGTTTAATTCACTAACATATGGTACTCCTTACATAAATAACCTGTAATGTCTTTATCCATTCTATATTTGAAGGAAATGGGTTGTTTTCAGTTTGGTAAGATTATGAGTCATTTCTTTAGTTCAGAAAGATTAAAAAATTTTTTCTTTTTCCATAATTTAAAAAACAGTTCCTCTACTTAATACACATAGTGAAGTGTTCTGAGAATATGTAGGTATATTCAACTGGCTACAGTTGAAATGACAGTGATGTAATGATATGTTAACGTAAGTGCTTAGTGTCGTATTTGTAACTCTTATTCCAAGTTTAACTTTAGGATGACCACTTGGGGTATAAAATATTTACTTGCCCAAAATGCCTTTGCAATTAATATGACCATTGCTGAGGGAAAGTTTCCAAATAATCAACTATCATTTTGCTGGGTAATCTATTTGCCAAATTATTCAGGAATTTTCTGAAGTGTTGATTTCTCTGCCTATAAAATGGTAAATAGTCCTAGATCAAACATAAGATGCCTTTAAAACAATTTTTTTCAACTAATTTGTTTCCCGAGATTTGATTCAGAGTTTTTGAAGGAATTATAAATTGGTTTCGGCTTTCACAGAGTTCAGCAATGTGTTCCAAAAATAGTTTTACCATTTTAGGCTTTTGGAAATGTGTGTAGAGAATGTGTTTATGGGAAAAATGGGATAAATGCACAGACAAAATGCGCAAGAGGCGTTTGTAAGAATTATTTGTAATGGCAGAAACCATGAACCTTAAAACTGTATAAACATTAGGGACAATGAATTAAGGTATTCAATTCAAAACAAGTTATTTATTAAATAATTCACCACAAGGACTTCCCTGGTGGTCCACGGTAAAGAATCAGCCTGCCAATGCAGGGGGCACAGGTTCAATCCCTGGTCTGGGAGGATCCCACATGCCAGTGGGCAGCTAAGCCCATGCACAACTGCTGAGCCCAGGAGCCTAGAATCAGCAAGCTGCAACCACTGAAGGCCAGGCGCCTAGAGCCTGTGCTCCAACAAGAGAAGGCGCAGCAACAAAAGGAAGAACGACCCCTGCTTATCGCAATTAGAGAAAGTCCGCTCGCTGCAAGAACCAACGCAGCCTAAATTAATTAGTTAATTATAAAATATGCCAAGTACCACGCTACACAGAGAATTCTGCAGTGATCAAGACAGAGAGGTTCCTGAGGATTAAATTCCTAACTCACCTCTCCCATAGACATAGGGAATCTACAGCTACAGATGGAACAAATTTCCTCTAATGAAACCCTAAAGGCTGCCTGACCAACTGCGACATGTTGACTAAACCAGGAACAAAAATACATTAAACTGGGTAGGAGAGACTGGGACACAACCGCACCTTAAACTTCCTGCCCAACCCCAACCCCACAATCAGAAGAGAACTCAAAATCCAGAACTACTGCCTGAGGAGCCAGGCTGCCCAACTTTTAATACCTTCGCCTCACAGACTAGCCCTTAAAATATCTAAACCATTTGAAAACCAACAGGAGACCCACAAGGCTCTAGCAAAACTGAGAAGGGCTCCTAAAGGGCTGGAGCACCCAGACTCCAGACACCGCCCCCGGCTCCGTGCAGACTTGAAGTGAACGGAGGCTTCTTTTGCTTCTATTACAAGCGGCGTGGAGCGTTTGGCCCACTTACCTGGGAACTACTGGCATCCTCTGGGACAGAAGGTAGGCACCATCCCCTCGCTCCAGCGCGATTTTTTGGTTTTTTTTGGGGTAGATCTTTCTCTTCCTGGCAGGTGCCCTCTTCCTTTGCTGCACTCCTGAGCCGGTATTAACTAGAAGGAAACGTTCACACCTGTCTGGTGCCTGGGTTTGGTGGCTGCGCACTGGGGACACGGCTCAGTCACGTGACTGGGGGCGGATGGGGGACTTGCAGTCCTAGACACCACAGGACTGGAACAACGGCGAGACAGTAGCGCTGGGGACACCGCCCCGACAGCCGACTGAGAGAAACCCCAGACTTTCCTAGAAGGAGCCCGTGTGCTGGTCTAGGAGCTCTGGCCTAGGGGCACCCTTCCTGCCTCAGGGAACAGGCTGGTGATCCCAGGCTTTGAGCTGTGTCTCCCTGCCTCTCTCCAGTTCCCCAGTATCACTGGTCTGGCGCCTCATTTTGTGTTTGCCTCCAGAGAGCCTCAGATTTCCAAGAGACACCAAGTCCAAAAAAAAAAAAAAAAAAAAGTTTAGAAACTGTGAACTCTTATTTCTTTGTACAAAGGGTGAATTTTCCTGAATGTAAATACATAATTCAAAAAAGAAGAAAAATTGAGGCAGGGTATCTTAAGTGTATTAAAATGAATTTTAATAAACTGTTTCAATCTAAGCAAGAAACTTGGGTGCCAAATATCAATGTGAAGTGACACAAAACAAACACATTATGAACATCCAAAAATCTGGATTTACAATGGGCATGTTGACAGCTTTTGAAATTAAATAGCACTCAATCACTAATTTTCTTTGAGGGTAAGATTTGTACCCTGCTGGGCTTATAATTTTGTTTTCTCTTTTTGTGCTGTTCATGTGTAAATATTGCCAATTTCACTTGACACAAACAAGGAAAACAACTTAATTTTGTTTCTAAGCTAGTGAATGACAGACACCCTAGATGAGGCAGTGTAATATATGCTTCTTGGCAATGATATGAGGTGTGTGAGTGTTTGGGGGTGGGGGAGGGAATCAAGCCATTTCAAATGTATTTGTAACAAGGAAACAAATTTATTGATTTTAAAAGACAAGACACCATTTTGTTTTGAAAAACACAAGGAAGCTAGCCTGAGTTCAAGTCTGAAATATTCAGAAAAATCCTACTAATATCTTTAGTATGTTCCAGTCATTTGTTTAAACAACACACTAAAAGTTAATATATATTTTTATAATTATAAAAGTTCCCCAGTTATTGTACAGTACACAATACAAATCGCCCACAAACTATTATTTAGCTCCTGCCAATTTTGAGAGGACATGATATACTAAAAGATTTAGCATTTCTCACAAAAATCACATCAGGAAATACGTATTTACAAAATCAAATACATTATACAAAAAACCATCACATGTTATTCGGTAAAGATGTTTTTAAATAATTAAAAAGTTTATTCAACTGTAGTCCAAAACTGGAAAAGAACATTACATTATCTCACACATACAATCTCTACAAAAGTTGCTTACCTCATTTACATAATATATTCAGTCGATTGTAAAATAAATGTTCAAATATCTCCTAGTGTTACTATGTTTCTGTGCTTGTGGGACTGAATAATGTAATCTGCCACTTACTAAGTGAAATTTAAATGATGGCACTTAAAAAAAAATACAATATTTTAAAAAAACACAATGAAATAAGTTTTACCTAGAAGGTACGAAAGCCCTGAGTGATAGTAGAATTACTGATTGGTAAGCACTACAATTAACCTAATTAAAAGTTTACCACCCCAGGCACAAATTTCCAAGTTTTCTCAAGGCACTCACTTATAGTTTCTGTAACCAACGCATTGGTCACCACCATAGGTCCCAATTGATGATGGAGATGAGAAAAAAATTTGCTTTGGTACAAAAGATGCTTTTTAAACGAATAAAATTCAATACCTCTGTTACTGGGTCATTTAAAATTGTGTTTAGCAGGTTAAAACAAGGCAAGTATTTATTCAAAAGTATTAATTCATTGAAGGAAAAATTTACTTGGTTATCAACAGTCAATGGGAGTTTTCACTTTTTCTTTTCCTCCCCAGAATCATAATCCCTCTAATAAAGACTTGTCCTCATTACTGAGCTACATAAAAACAATCCTTACCAAAGATTTCATTACTCAGGGCTTCCAATCCCAACATCATAATTCATTTAAAAAAAAACAAAGGAAAGAAGTGGAGGGGAGGGGAAAGGATCAAATACCAGAACCAAATACGAGACAAAATACATCTTTGAAAATAGGACATATTACCAATTACTTCAAACCAAAAGAAAAAAAAAAAAAAGAAATCCTAGGCAGTCACTTTGTAAGTGGCTTTTACTATTTAAGTAAAATTGGTAAACTAAACTCAGGTCTACTGGCACATAAAATCACTAGCAGCAATGATCAAGGCATGCAAACTTAGAAGCATTTACAGTAAATCATCATGAAGAATTCAAAAGAAGAGAGTTAAATTAAAACCCTTTGAGTATTGCATGTTAACACATGAGTAATTTGCATGGTTTGACTTCCTAAACTGCCTAAAAAAAGCAACGTTTACGGCAAACTTGCACTATGCTATGGATGTCCTTTCACCAGACATCAGAATAGGTTACACTCTTTATGAGCGCCTGGCTAGCGCAGCACAAGCACATCTGCAGATGATACGGCTCTCAAGTTCCCTTGAGCAGGGGACAAAGGGGGCCCAGTGCACGCAGAGAGGCCCTTGAACAAAGTCAGCAACTGTGTAAGCACACTGGCATTTACAGATACCAGAAGCAGTAGTCATAGCATCTCCTGACAGATGAGCTTAAAATCAAGTGCCATTCTATCTATATATAATTATTTTGACAAAGTATTAAAGTTTTGGAGCATAGATAAAATTATGCCCTACATGAAATTCCCAAACAATATTTTATGAGAGATCTAACTCCAAATAGCTTACCTGCCCCCATAGTTCAGCTTTTCTTTATCCACTCGTTTCTAAGGCTTCACTTACAACTGTACTTTCTAAAGCTAAATAAACGAGATCTTTTGTTCTGTTTGGGGAAAAAAAATGTAACCCTTTCTTTATCATACCTTTTAAAGGCAATCTAGGTACTTTCAATGTGCAGAGATCAGTAATGACATAGGTCTACAGGCCCATGTATTTGTCCTCCTTTTCTAGAGTTATGATGTGATGCTAGAAAAGTTGATTTTTTATTTTCTGTAAACAGTACACTTCCTTAGATGGCAGTGAATATTTGGGAATAAATATATCAAGCCCTCTTGAAGAAAATTAAGAGTTGTATATAAAATGCAAGTGTTCAGCATGGAAACACTTTATCTTCCTACCCCCCCTTTAAAAAAACAGCATAATTAGACATTTGGATATAGAGTATATTTTACCGGTCTAAGTCTAAATAAATGATCTGAAAGGCTTTTGTCCCCCATTGTATATCTTACAATGCTCAAAGGGTTAATACAAGGCATTACATTAAAGGGGTTTTCTAATACTAGAACTAAGCACTGAATTAATGCTTCTATTCCAGTTTTTAAAAATCACCAAACTTGCAGAAATACTAGGATTCCATTAATTGATTTGTTCTAACCACACACATGGAGGTTGATCTGATCTAGTGACAAGCCTAATTTTCAGTAGCACTGCATGTCAACCCCTCTCCCCCATGTTCTGGTGTGATTCATACAAATCATAAATTCTAACTTTAGTTTTTTGATGATTATTATTTTTCTCACCAGGAATTTGGAGGAGGGGAGGTTATAACAAAGGTTAATTTATTGTAATATAACCACTGCCTCAAATTGTACACAAAGGTGACTTGCCAAAGTTTTTTACTTTCTACTTGTGTCCACACAAGGAGGACCAACATCACAGTGACCTATACTTTTTTACACTAATGTTTCAAGCACAGCATTATTTTAGACATTTCAAATACATCTGAAGAATTTTTCAATTTGAAAATGCATCACAATTTGCACTTCTAGAGAGTGCGTTCATGTAAAAAGTTTCATGATTATGGTTATGAAACCATATTCAGTCCTGAATGACTTTGACAGCATTCTACAAGAACGTGTTCATTTTTACATGTCTACTACAAATCAAAGGCAGTCAATGATGCACACTACTAATTTTAGGTATGCAGTGTTAAAAATCATTTTCTAAAATTTACTTTTGTTTTTAAAGTACACCATCTAAAGAGAGGTGCATGAACCGTGCTATACAGTACAAGAAAAAGCACAAAAAGGAAAGCAGATTTCTGAAAAGGCAGTAAGACTTATACAGTCAGTCCAAACATAGTTTGGATGAGAATCCTGAAAAAGTGACCAGCCATTTGATATCCAGAGAAAAAATTTTAAATTGGGTCCTGTGTTCCAAGGAGATATTTCAGCCATTTCATCCCATTGTTCACTGGCTTTCTGAATGCAAATCTTTTGGGTATGACTCTCAAATTGTATCTGAAGGTCAAACTATACCCATGATACTCAATACTACTACATGCAAATATCTTTTTAGAAACTTAAAAATAGCCAACATGTCCTCCTCACATTTTTCCTCACCGAAAATCTAGCACTGGGTCTATATAGATACTTTCATGACTAGTATTTTATTACAATGTCAAGAAATATTAAGAGGTCCTTAAAATGTGTACTTTCACTCATCAGTAAATCTACTCTGAGAGTGTTACTGTCATAACATTATTTAGAAAAGATAATCGTTTCTGTGAATAAAAAAATGAAAAAAATTCAATGTTTGCTCCAATTTGCTCAACTGTATAAATTACGCTTTTATTTTCTAATAATATTTCACAATTCAAAGTCAAAATTGTTTAAGCTGTGTGTGTCTTTCTGTGGATTACAGATAACTGGAAATAGCAGAGACCACAGATGTTATTTTATCTATTGGTCAGAACTGCCTACCCTAGTCACAAAGAATCAATGTTCCTGTGTTCATAAAAGACATTAGAATATTGTAATATTTATTGAAATGTAATAATATTTGATTCCTCTCATCTGTCCTAATTTAGAACAAACCGTGAACAACTGGAAGAGATGTTGAATCCTGGAGGGTACCCAATCCCTAAATTCCATCAATCTAAATTTGCCCATTATTTATCAGATTCCTCTCACAACACAAATATATCCAACATTAAACAATGATAATAAATATTGAAAATCATTCAATAAACAAGATGAAACCAGTAAATACATTTGGTCCAATATAGATATAATATAGTTCTGGGGGTGGTGAATGGGAAAGTGAAAAAATTCAGAAAGGAGGGTCATAATGAAGAATGATTTTTTTCTTTTTAGATTTTAATTTTACCTGTAAACCTTTTCTAATGCACAATGACGTAGATACACATCTTTGCAGCTTTAAGGTGTTTTGTTTGTTTGCCTTTGTGTGTGTGTGATAGTGCAAATTCATTGCCTTTTGGGGAGGAAAAAGGGGAATGATCATTTAAATGATATTTAAAGAAGGTGATGCTAGGATGCTAGTGAAGACTTTCAAATATGTGAGTTGTATGATATAATTTTTAAATTATATCTAAATCTTTAAACTTAGGAAGCTTTGTTGATCTTAGTTATTTGAGTAGTCTAAGGCAATCAGGTAACAGCAGCTGAAATGTACTGCGTGTTACCCAATAAGCCATTTGGTATTTTCAGTTTAACAGATTAGATTGGCTCACTCTCTCCTTCCCACCCCCAACCCCAACCCTAATAAAACTGAGAAGATAAACCTCTTGAGTTTAACATAGGCCTCATTAATAATCTGTAAATCACTTTGTGCTTTCCCTTTTTTTGGCTCTGTGTATTTGTATACTATTTATTTTTGCTAATTAGCTTTTTTAGAACTATTTAAATAAATGGATGTGCCTGTTCCTTTTGTTAATAATTTGAGTGCTTAAAAGAACCTCACTTTTCACATAAATTAAAATTGGGATGGGTGTATCCTCTCTGGGATCTCACCTTCTGACTTTGTAGCTGACTCCTGCCCATGGACACTCCTGTGTGCATGGGCACACAGACACTGAGACACACAGAGAAACATTTAGACTGAAAAGATGCACTTCAATAAGTACCTGCTTATTTTGTTAATTTTCTTAAATTATAACTAGATAAGAATGGTCTAAAACATATATGATTTTATGTAACAAAGTTGGTAATTAAAAATAGCCTGCTACTCCACAACAGCGATCTGATCCTTAATCTTTAAGAAATGTGATTTGCAATCAAGTAATCTTCAGCTCTAGGAACAAAAATAAATTCATGGTCACTCAAAGAGGGGAAGTGATTTTTGTCTTTTTGTTTTGCTTAGCTTTCCCTAAATTTCCTTTGAAGAACATGTTACCTGTCCTCACTTCGGCAATCTGAAAATGACAGGCACACCTTGTCAAATGGATTGAAAAGGAATTCACATGAACAAAATAAGCCTTACTAAACCTTAGCTTCAGTTCTGTTTTAAGGCACCATGTAATAGCCGAGGTACGATGATCCCTGATGTACATTCTTCAATGGCACTGGTCCACCCAGCCACCTATCCAAATCCGACAGAATTGGAGATAAGCAGCAGTGCGGTGTGCCAGTTACACTGCCTTCAGGTTCTGTTTAAAATTTAAATCCACGTACTTTAGAAACCAGGAAATATTTTTGAAGGAAATAACGATATGCAGGTTGCTACATTCCTTGCATTCTATAAATTTTCTTTTACAATAGCAGCACATTGAACTACTATTAGGAAAAAGACCTGGAATAAAAGAAAGTCATCCAAATGGAATGGTTTCCTGTATGTCCAGCTCAGCATAAGTAGCGTGTACACTTAAAAAAAAAAAAGAAGTCAAGTCATTTTTTTCAGCTTCAGTATCTAACTACAACAGCCCCACTCAACAGCAGAATGCATCTGTGCAGTGGTCCCAAATACAGAATCAGTAGTCTTTAAACAGAGGAATTGGTATGCAAATAACAGTTAAAATTCAATGTTTAACGGAAGCTTGCATTAACATGGTTTAATAATTATGTACACAAATTATGTACTTATTAGCATAATCTCTTGCCATTCTGTCATTTACTCTGAACTGATAAATGCACAGCTCAATTTTTCTTCAGAGAAAAATAGATGACCTTCCCAACCCTCTAGCACTATAATAAAAATGCTTTGTATTCTCTCTCCGTACTCCAAAATGTTATCAAAATAGTGTCTTGTGGTTCTGTCCGATGAAAAGCACCTTTCAAAAGCAACTTTGATGCATCTGCTGCCAAATGTGCATGCCTCCAGTGTAAATCAAAGAAATCATTTCTTTTGATATTTCACAGAAGTGCATCTAATTAAAAACTTACACATGAAATCATACACCAAGACTAACAATCAACAATAAAATATTTTAAGCTACAAAAATGTAAATTACTTTTTAATTATAAGAAAACAAAAACACTGACATTAAGTGTTGTAAAAATCCTTCTTGACACCCAAAACTAAGGGAAAAAAACTCATTATTAAGAGGCAAATAATTTTGTTTATGTTAAAAAAAAAAAGACCTGGCAAAATACATACACCCATTCCATTTCACAACTCCGAAAAGGTAATGTTCAGCACAGATAGTATTTGACAACAGTCGACCTTCAGGCTTATTAAAATTTCAACTTAAGCCCAATATCAACAGGGTTAATGTTAGCTGGAAAAATACACTTTAATATCCTTTAGACTGCAGTGTAGGTATTTCCTGTAGCGCTGCACTGTCTGATAGTCTGAGTACTTGTGACGATGTGCTCACTGTGAATTGGATTCAGGAGGCTTGGCTGCACGCCACTCTCGAGAACGGGCTGCATGCAACCCACCGGAAATGCCTGGTTCAGCTCCGTTTTCTCTCTTTTGGCTTGAGGTTCTGAAGAGTCATCTAATTCCTCATCCATTTCACTTTCCACTTCACTGCCTTCATCTGCACAAACAAATAATACCAAGACTAGTACTAGAAGACAAACTGGAAAAGAGCAATCCACACATGCTTTAGAAACACTTTAATATAGTACGTTCGGAAATCAACTCCTTAGCCCTTCTTGGAGGACAAAGCTTGTGGGTTTTCCTTTCAATGGATTCTACCTGTGTCAGCGCCCTATTCTTTCAAACACAGCAAAGGTACTTTATTCTTGACCTGTTTGTGGCTCCTACCTTTAATAGTTCTTCTAAGAAGACCTTTGGAGTTTCCTAAAGTTTTTAAAGAGTAGCATAACTTGTGTCATTTTAAAGTAGGCACTTTGGTACACTATGCTGGTTTGCAGGGAATGTTGAGCTGAAAAATGCTAACTTAAAAAAAAAAAGGAAGAAAGAAAAGAGTACGGTTTCCTCTGAAGATCTACACTAGATATAAATTTCATCTGTGCTGATGTTAATACAGATAGGAACTATGTTGATTCACAAAATAACTAGAGCATATATAAGCAGGGGCTGTGTACACACCTTCTGTGCACATGAATGTTGTCGATCACAATATTAATTAGATCCTTAACTTTCCTTACAAAACATTATGAAGACTGAGGCACAGTATCAGATTTAAAAAGCACAATGAATTTCCTTCCTAGCAACACTGATAGTCTCTGTTAATAGCTGGTATTCATTTCTGGAAATTAGGTGTATTAAGCAGTCACTATTACCTCCAAATTTTAATACATTCTCTATTAACTAAAACATTGTTATAATGGAATACTATTTAATTTTTTCCAGCATGTGCTATTAAAATTCAAAAGCACAGCAGAGAGAGAAAATGGTCACACACAGCTTTACCACTGTGTAAGATTCTCCTCAGAGGAGTGGAGAGAATGCCTCTTCATGAGCGCTAAGTTTTAAACAGCTAGGGATATATTTCTGCTTGAGAAATCTTTTTATTGTAAATTCGCTGATGGTGCAGTGGTTAAGAGACTGCACTTTCACTGCTGGGGGCCTGGGTTTGATCCGTGGTTGGGAAACTAAGATCCCACAAGCTGTGAAGTGCAGTCGGAAAAAAACCTCTTTTTTTACTTCATCTTCAATATGTTTTATTGTTTACCCTTCCCCCACAAAAAAACCCACATATAATTACACCAAAACCTCATTTATAAATAAAGTAAATATATACTTACTCTTAGATATTTTTACTTTTTATGGTGACTTGTGTTAACAGAATTAGATCTCCATTACATTCTATGGCATGTTATGTATGAGTGTGTAACTGCTGCTGCTGCTGCTAAGCCCCTTCAGTCGTGTACAACTCTGTGCGACCCCAGAGACGGCAGACCACCAGGCTTCCCCGTCCCTGGGATTCTCCAGGCAAGAACACTGGAGTGGGTTGCCATTTCCTTCTCCAATGCATGAAAGTGAAAAGTGAAAGTGAAGTCGCTCAGTCATGTCTGACTCTTCGCGACCCCCTGGACTGCAGCCTACCAGGCTCCTCTGTCCATGGGATTTTCAAGGCAAGAGTACTGGAGTAGGGTGCCATTGCCTTAACTGAAAAAGTCAGTTGGACTCTTTCTAAAAGGTGTTGAGGCTAGTTTTGCCCTTTGAGGGCACTTCTGTAGAAGTTCTGCTAATATAGCTCTCAACATAAATGGGCTCCTTGACTTTTCTCCTTTTCCTATCAACTGGTGCAAAGATGGCTCCAGAGAGAAATGGTGAAGAATAACAGAGCCTCCATATGTGGTTGTGCAGGTCGAACAGTGTGCAGCTGCCAGGAGCAACATTTCTGGGAATGCTGGGTGATTAAAAAGGTTGATATTAGGTATATCAACTAGAAATGATATCTGTACTGCATTAAACAATATACAGAGAAGTTCTCTTAGAGGAGGCAAGATATCCTGGCTCACCTACTTATCCAGTTACCTTTGCCTCTGGAAAATGGACTTGATGATAACACTGCACTTTGTCAGAACATATCCAAAGGTCTGGAGGGCTGCAGCAGAGGACTACATTCCATAGACATTTGCTTCAATAAGAGGATCTGGTGGTTTAGATGGTGAAGAATCAGCCTGCAATGCAGGAGACCCATTGATCCCTAGGTTGATCCTTTGGTTGGGGAGATCCCCTGGAGAAGGGACTGGCTACCCATTCCAGTATTCTTGCCTGCAGAATCCCACGGACAGAGGAGCCTGGTGAGCTATAGTCCATGGGGTCCCAAAGAGTTGGACATGACTGAGCAAGTAATACTTTGATTTTCATGATACCTTTGTGGTTTTATATACATATATATATATGTATATATCAACAAAAGTAGGTCTGGAAGGGTCCTCTCATTAAATTCTTAATGTTTAAAATCAGAAGTGTCTTAGGCTTTTGACTATGAAGTTCTCACTTTCTATACTTTCTACTTCTCTGCATTATTTGAAATCTTTCTACAGAGCTAATATTACTTCCATTATCTGGAAAAAATTAAATTCTCATACTATATCAAAGAACCCACAAAAATTTCTTAAAAGATTTCACATTCAAGCCTTAGGTTCTGAATATGCTAGTGTGGTTATGTCTCAAGAAGCATCCAGCTGGGAGTGAATGGGACCAGCAGAGCCACCCAGGAAAGAGAGGGCGAGTCACACTGCTTCTTGGCTCCATCTCCACCAACTTTCCTGTGACTAGAAAATAGTGCCAAAATAATAAATGAGGCAGAAGTAAAAGAAAAAAAAAATCATTTCAAGCAGGCAGGCAAGTGGAGAGAGAGTGGGATGTCCTAAAACAGGCAATGGGGCGAAGGACAGAACAAACTCTCGTGTTCGAGGCCACCCTGCTTCAGGCCCACTCATGAGTGACAGGGCTCTTTTGGACAGGCTACCCAGGAGCACAAAAGCAAGCCCTTTCTCTAGTTCCCACGGACAGTTTACGCTTCTATAGAGACTAAAGATAAAATTCAAGTCTTTATAGAAAGACTTCTATAAAATTCAAGATATTTCCTAGGAACCTACTTGAAGTTGTAGGAATTTGGAACAAAAGAACAAAAACTAGGTGTTACTGAAGTTTATTAAAGACTTTGGTTCAACACTTGACAAAGAAGACTGGCTGCCAGCCAGTGTCTGGCCCAGAAGCAACATTTCTAGGACACCTCCAGGTACCCTGGGATGAAATCCCTGAATCTGAATTAGGAGGCTTTATCAGTGCATCATCAGGGTTGTCTTATGTTGTACCTGGGTTTCAACAGCTACTTTTCCTGCTCTGATATGACAAACTGGCCTCATCATTGATTTACTTTTCTAATGTTTCATCAGTTAATCCTAAATAATATATATTTGCAGCTATTTTATAGGGGCTATCATTTTCTACTTTTCCTGTTTTGCTATTATTGAGCTATTATATGTATTATTAAAATGGGAATTGAAGTGTACATGGTTGATAAATAGTGACAGGAGTTTAATGTGGGAGTGATATTGATTCACATAGGACTTTCCCGGCACATGACTGTCTCCCACCACCAGGAAGGCTCGGAAGCTGAACACTGAGGACCCTGGTACCGAATGCTGCAGAGAACAGCACAGCACCTTGCGTGTAGATTTCCTACATCCTTCCTCATGCCTCAGCTTCCCCGCTGGCTCTGTCCTGCAAGGGCTAACAGTATAGTTCTTCCCAATCTTTGTACACTTTGACTCCAAAACTCAATTCCTTAAACCTCAAGATGTCTTCACTTTGTGTGTGTGTGTGTGTGTGTGTGTGTGTGTGTGTGTGTGTTTTAAGAAAGGTGTACTTTCTTAAAGGTGTACTTTCTACAGTGCTTACTTATTAGAAATTTTACATCAAAATAAAATCTGAGATAGAATTTTTTTTCAGGAGTGTTTGTGTTTTCTGTTTCAACCTCATTTCCCCTTGAGCCCTTCTCTTTTTACTCTGGTGTCATAGGTTGTGAGTTTCTTCAGAATTATATATTGGGTTGTCATATTAGAATGGCAACGCTAATATGAAAATTCAAGAAGTATATATGTTACTCCCCCAATACTGATTGTGCTTTTATAGTAAACTTCACTATCTCTGAGTTCCCTTTCTACTGAAAAGTATGAATTAGTGACTTGGGTAGGCTGAGGAATCTTTTTCTTGCCGAGTGGACCTTGAATAAAAATATTTGACCCAATTTTATCACTTTTCTCCAGGACTTCGATGAAGGCCAGAAAGAATTTCTTGTTACTTGTAATCAACTGCAGGCAAAAAGTCAAGAAGAGTTTAAGCTGCATTTAAATTCAATTTTTGCACTTAATATACATAACATAAGGAAAGCATAGAACTGGAGAAATAGTGAAGCATTTCAAAAGACACAACTGTCATATTCATCAAGGATTCTATGCCATTTCCACAAAATGGAAATGTATGTGTACATATACTTTATATATGTACATATACTGCATTTTCCTCTGAGAACTTCTTACTCAAAAAAAGTCCTTAAAAATGTACATTATTTTCAGTTCTTACCTTTATCCAGATTTCCAGGAGACACAGCATTTAAATCACCAAACTGCAAAACAATAGTCATTTGTGCAACAGTTACTACCAGGTGGAATAAAATAATATTCTAAGAGACTGTAGAAAAACACCACAATATGACTTTTTAAAACTGTAAACTAGTGACCATTTTGATCTCTAACTACATGGGTCACCTAATTTTCCAATCAAACCTGTCGAATTTGAACAGTTTAAACTGTGTCACAATTTAGCTGTCTTAGCCTCTTCACAAAAGGATAACAATTTTCTCTGCCTTCCATGCTCCATTTTGCTTTTCATTAGTTGAACTCAGCAGTGAAGAAATAGGGGCCTGGCTGACCTGGATGAAGATGGATGTGGCAGAATAGATTTGGAAACGCTCTGATGAAGCAGGATGCATTAACTCCACCCCTGTTAACTCCAAGAGTCCACCTGCAGTCTACATTACAGAAATGTGGTCCAGCCACATGTTTGAACTCCGCTTTTGGAGTTTTTATTAGTAGAAGTGAAAAACAATAGGAGCCCCAACAACTGAGAGTATTTATTTTTACGAAACCTTGGAGACTTCTTATAATTTGATCTTTTTATTTACTAAGATACAGGGTCCCAAAGTAAAAAAGAAAGGCATTGTTACGAATGCAACAAAAAAGGGCTTAAAACAATATGGAACAATTAATATTATTCAGCTTAGACTTTAATTTCTACCTTGGTTCAAAAGCTTAATGATATTTTTACAGTGAAAAATACACTTTGAGATTCTCAGGATGAACAAAGATGGATACACTGAAAAACCCTGAAGAGCAGAGGTCGCGAAGCTAATCAGGAAAAGCTGAAGTGAAGTCTCACAGCACCTGCTTTTCAAATGGTAAACATTACTGTTTTGAAAGCTGAAGATTCAGAATAAGTCATTAGTAGAAATTCAGACTTCTCAAAAAGCTTAGAAAGGGTAAGAGAGAAATTCTACTTACATTTGGAAGTTTGCTTATAAAAAGTTCCATGATAGTAGTATTTTTTTCACCTACAAAGTATGTCTACAAAGTAATAAAACTAACCTTATTTTGCAAATATACACACATTATTAGTTTTTACCTAGACATGTATTATTCTTCACAGTAGCTACCTTAGGAGCCTCTACATTTATTCCAAGTTTTAAGAGTCCAGAACTCCTCTTTGATAATCGACGTCAAGAGTTAGTTTATGTATCATTCAAGAAAGCCCATCTTGTTGTTTTTACATCAAACAACCACCCCAAATACTCTGCATTTTCTTCACTGTGTTTGATCTAAGATGATTTTTGATTACTCATCAAAGTCAAATGTATCTCTACCACAATTCTGGGTATCCAAAATAATGTGTCATCTTGCTCTTTATTATTTCTTAGCAGGTTCAGAGGCAGTTTTAAAAAACAGCATTCCACAACATTGTAAGCCATGAGGTTATTAATGGAACAAACGTGTAGCCTCCCTAGGTGACTGCTTTGAAAGGGACAAGCCCTCCTGGATGCATAACTCTCAGCATGTTTGTTTGAAAGACTGCCCCATCGCCTTACATTTATATCCCTTAGGCAGTAAACACAAAATGATAAGTACTGAACTGTTGTTTTTAAGTTGTTCCTGTTCACATGGCTCAGAACCTTATGCTAGTCTAAATAAACACCACAGTTTAAATTATATAGGATTTCTTGAACTAGAGAATAGAAGTACTAAAAATCACAACAGGATTTTCTTTACCTATTTTTGGTATTATTTAAATATTTTAGGACTATAAATAGAGAATGCTCAAAGCTGAAAGGTCAGTTCGTTATTTCTATTTGACATACAGAATTAGAGTTTTATTTCTTGTAAATGAGTACTTAACAACACTTAGGACCCCATACTGGAAACAAGTTGGCACTGATGAATCTAAGCATACTTCTATACCTATAAAAAGTGAACACACCATTTGTTTTTGATAAATCCTGAGAAGTTTTTTTGAAACGAAATTATTCCTGCTACTGGTGATCAATAATACCATGCAGAGTGGCTAAAACCAAACTCTGGACACATCTGAAAATTTTTCCTCAAAATAAACACTGCTTTTTAGTTGCTACTTAACTGAAAATATAACATCTTAATATAGATATTTTTCTTGAAAATTTCTGCTTAATCTGAATGAATGTATCTGATTACTGAGCTTCCCTAGTGGCTGCAGACAGTAAATCTGTCTGCAGTGCAGGAGACTCAGGTTCCCAGGTGGCGCTAGGGGTATAGAGCCCACCTGCCAATGCAGGAAACACATGCATGGGGGGTTCGATCCCTGTGTCGGGAAGACCCCCTGGAAGAGGGCATGGCACACACTAGTATTCTTGCTTGGAGAATCCCATGGACAGAGGAGCCTGGCAGGCTACAGTCCATAGGGTCGCAAAGAGTCAGACACGACTAAAGCGACGACTTAGCATGCACGCACACACATCTGATTACTCAGGATGATAAAAATAAAAACCCAAACAACTGAAATCTCTGATTGTTATGCTCATTAGTAAATAAGTATTTGCACACTCAATGCTGTAGGCTTGTGACCACGTACTGTGGGGGACAATGTACCAATAATAATAATAATCTATGAGACACTGCCAATGCCTCTAGGTGTCTCTGGGATTAATTGCAAAGTTAATCCCAGGGTAGATTTAAAATAAAAATCTTGTGAATAAGAGATTTTAATATCTCTATATAGTGCAAGGTAAAGGTTTTTATATGCATTTTATGGGTGAGGAAACAATATACACATATTAAGGAAAAAAATCACTTTAATCTTATAGATAGACTAAGACTAGAAAAATCAGTTCATTCACTCAGGATTCAAAAAATATTTGCTAAGAGCTTACTATGTGCTAGACACTGCCGGCCAGTTCTAGTCAGGTTAGTCTGGAAATGCTCCCTCTTTCTGAAGGTGAATATCAAAATTTGCTTATGTTGGAAAGGGCAGGTGGTTTAGCCAAAAGTGAAGACAGCCTGGGAAACCTTCAGGAAGGCTTTAGAAGTACAGGGTTATTAGAAAGGGAAATCAGTTGCAGGGGGAACGGGAGTGAGCAGCGGGTAAAGTAGCAGGAAGGCACGGGAGGCAGGGAAGACTGAGGCGGGCATAAGGAAGACACAATCCCAGATGGGAGAGAGACCACATGGACCTAAATGAGGCCGGCACAAACCGGCAAGAGCAGAGGAGGAGAGACATGATACAGATGAAAAAATGGAGGTTGGCAAGAAGGTCCAGAGGTCAGTGTAAGCTTACGCTTCAGAAATCAGAAAAACTGTTACTGTTTTCTAATTTCCCTTGCTGCACAGGGGACTGGAGGGGACTGCTATTCACTGAGGTGACATCTTAACAATTTATAAAGTACAGTCATGGTTTAGTAGGTGGTTGGTTTCCTCTCAAATATAAGGATGCCAAATATTGCCTTCTCTATGTCACTTCCTCAGAGAGCCTTTTCCTCACAACCTTACGTAAGTATCACTGCCTCACAAAACGGAGAAGGCAATGGCATCCCACTCCAGTACTCTTGCCTGGAAAATCCATGGATGGAGGAGCCTGGTAGGCTGCAGTCCATGGGGTCGCTAAGAGTCGGACACGACTGAGCGACTTCACTTTCACTTTTCACTTTCATGCATTGGAGATGGAAATGGCAACCCACTCCAGTGTTCTTGCCTGGAGAATCCCAGGGACGGCAGAGCCTGGTGGGCTGCCATCTATGGGGTCACACAGAGTCGGACACGACTGAAGTGACTCAGCAGCAGCAGCAGCAGCATCACAAAAAAAGTTTATGAATTTGGCAAGGTAAGGAGCTTAATCTTACAGCTATTGAAAACACATTAATCTGTTTAACATTATATAGGAAATATGATGGTGTTAGACCACCATATTTCCTAAATATAGCATTGAGTATGCAATATTGAGACCAGATATTCTGACTATCAGTTTAGGAAGGGAGGGAGTTAGGGATTAGCAGGGAGAGATGGAAAGGGGGAGAAGGTCAAAGAGAGAGAATGTTCCATACAAGGAGGAGAGAATATAACTTAAGGGACTTAACATGTGCTCTGGGGTAGAAAGCATATGGCCTTGTATGTACAAAGGAATTAAAATTGTCAGCCATATAGATAAATAGGGGACATTCTAAAGCAGAAACTGAATGGGATGCAGAGAAAGCATATCTGTTATTTTTAGGAAGACAGACTTCTTAACCTTAGAAACTGTTTCCTCCAGGCCTTACAAGGGGTCATAATAATGAGCATGCTCCTAGACAAGAGCAGACTGAAAAATGTGTGGTCAAGGCAGCCAACAGGTGTCTGCTAGACCATGAGTTCACAACGAGTAGTAATGGCCAGGAAGTATAAGTGGGAGACTTGTCAGCATAGCCAGTGTGACCACAGGCAGCATCCCTGGGAGTGACCCTGAGTATGACCCTGACTTGTGGCCATGCAGCTGAGAAGGGGTTCATCACAGGACGTGATGCACAAGAACAGGCACCAAGAGAGGAAGCAGGCTTGGCACAGGAGAACGCAGCCCGCAGATCTACTCCAGAGACCACTACCTGTCAGATCCAGCAGCAGCGAACTTTCCACAGGGAGGGAGGCAAGCTGTGTATTCTAATAGCTGGAAACTGAAGTATGCAGAGGATGCCAGGGGGCCCAGACAGCAAGCTGGGGAGGCTCCACGGGAGCCCACAACACAGAGACTAGGGACAGAAGGAAGGTGTCCAAAGCCTGAGACAAAGACCTCACTCACTGGGATGCTGGAAGAGTTTACCCCATTCTGGGGAGGGAGGATTCATCAGGAATCATGACATCATCTGGGCAGCCAGGGAAAATCTGAAAGGTATGTTAATGTTCCATTTGGGAAAACTGTGTTTTCCTTGGCCATTTTTTCACTCTAGAAGTAGACTTTTCTATGTATTTCCAAATAGCTTTACTGAAGCCTGCAAAGATGGGTAAGATTTCTGCTAGTCTGCTTCATGCCAAGGAAAATTCTGCCAAATATTCACTGTTGGTTCTACCCTTTCAGGCTAGCTGGCCGTCCTGGCAACTTGTGCTGTTGGCTACTCTATACCCAGGTAGCTTATTTTTATCATGATTCTGACTCCTCAGGATTTTTTCCCTTCTGCACCCTAGGGACACAGTAACTTATCTGCCTTTATATGGTTTCAAAATCTCTAAGAAATTAAACAAACTACTATAGTCGTTTGTAGCAGCATAGTAGCTCAGACAGTAAAGAATCTGCCTGCAATGCAGGAGACCTGGGTTCGACTCCAGGGTGGGGAAGATCCCCTGGAGAAGGAAATGGCAACCCACTCCAGTATCCTTGCCTGGAGGATTCTGTGGACAGAAGAGCCTGGTAGGCTACAGTCCATGGGGTTTCAAAGAGTTGGACATGACTGAGCAATTAACACTTTCACAAGAATATATTTACAGCACAGGGAAATAAAGGCATTAGTTTGTAACGACTTTAGATGGGGAGTAAAATCGATAAAAAGAGTGAATCACTATTCTGTCCATGTGAAATTAATATTGCCAAGCAATTATATTTCAAGAAAAAAACCTCTAAGAAGCACTCATGAGTGAGCAAGCAGGTAGTGAAAAAGAAGGAATACAGGCCTTAGATGCTTTTGAGGAGAAAAGTAATTTCAAAAACAGGAATATTTAATGCTACCACTAGGTCAAACCAAGAGGAGCCTCTGTCCTGAGCCCCACGTCACAGAGGGCCCTGCTTTGGCTTTCCTATGGCCGTGGCCCTTCCCACAGGGCAAGGGTCACGTGGGTGTGCCCTCCAGAAGCCTGTATTTTACTCCTACCCCTCAGACCATACTTCTGTTATCTGAGATCCCAGAATTTCCTGCCTAAAACCCCAAAGTCCCCTTTCAGGCCTGTACAGGTCTCTTTCTAAGTCCACCTTTGGGAAGAAAGAAGGGATAGCTGGTGTGGGGGTTGGTGTAGGGGAAGCAGCAGCTATTCGCAAAAGACAGACAAAACCTGAACACTGGATCAAGGTGTCCACAAGCATGAGCACAGGCTCTTCACAATATAGGTAGGGAATGATACCTAAGAGAAGAGAAGTGGTCTACGGGACAGAGGCTGGGCCACGGCTCAGCTATGTCTATGTCACCATATTCTGATACAGAACTAGGAGGAGCCTAAGAATTTTAAATTTAAATCCAGTCTTCCAAATTATTATCAAAATATATTTTTCAACCTAGATGGATAGAACAGGTTTTATTTCTAGTTTGATTCATAACTTTTAGAATATTCAGATGTAGGATACCATAGGCCCTGTCAATGTTTGGGTGGGGCCCAGCAGTATACCCTTTATGCAACTAAAACTATAGGCTGATAAGAAAGAAACTTGGTGCTTTTAAGTACAGACAGGCTCCCACTGAGGCCACCTTCACTATCTATCAGAAAACCATGGTATTAATTTATTCTGTCAGAGGAGCACTTCTTATTTTGATTATGCCACTTCCCCTTTTTGAAAATTATTAACTGGGGAGACAAGGGTGATGAGAGTGTAGAAACATGTTCTCTTTGTAACAAGAAGACTTTTACCACTAGAGTGAATCAGATTTGAAGTACTTGTAGGATTATCACACCTGGCCCATATAAATGTTGAAAGTCTCTCATATTAAAGTATATTTTAGTACAGTGATGGTGAAAAGCAGAAAACCATTCCTGTGAATTAAGGAGCTTACCCATCTCAAACAAGGACTTTTTTTCCCAGGAGGACCAGCGACCACCATCTTCACCTGTGTCTGTGAGCAAAAATACCAGGAAGACAACGGGCAGGGCCAGACACATGGGCTGGGTACAGGAAGACAGAGTGTGGCAAGGAGGCCAGCAGGGGGCGCTGTCATGCTTAATCTACGCCCGGGAACCTTTCACACCTAGCTGACTCCAAAGCTGGGGCTACCAGCGAACTGTTTCTAAGCGAAGAGCCCAGTGGTGGACATTGTTGACGAGGACAGTGTGCTGAATTTCCCTTCCTATTGTCTACACTGACCATTTTAGTTCTTGAAAAATGTCCAGAAATCTTGGATTTCGATTTTTTTCTCTTTGCCCACTTCCAAACTCTCTGGGAAAACCAAGCTCCAGTTGTAAGCACTCATGAAAACCCAACTTCATACAGAGGCTCTCTGAAATACTGAAGGCATATTCTGGGGAGAGGGAGCACATCACCCTCTAGGAGTTAGTCTAGGAGCTTTATTTTCCCGATATGGAAATCCAGAATGTTCATCATGAAATGAAATGAGACATTCTGTTAGCTGGTATTGTTTCATTTTTTCTACTTCCTACCATGAATGAGGGCTTCCCTTGTGGTTCAGCTGGTAAAGAATCGCCTGTGATGAGGGAGACCTGGGTTCAATCCCTGGGTTGGGAAGATCCCCTGGAGAAGGGAAAGGCTACCCACTCCAGTATTCAGGCCTAAAAAATTCCATGGACTGCATAGTCCATGGAGTTGCTAAGAGTCAGACATAACTGAGCAATTTTCACTTCACCATGAATGAAGGATTGATGCTGAAGGTGAAGCTTTAATACTTAGGCCACCTGATGCAAAGAGCCCACTCACTGGAAAAGGCTTGTGGCTCAGAAAGATTGAGGGCAGGAAGAAAAGGGGATGAAAGAGAATGAGATGGTTGGATAGCATCACTGACTCGATGGACATGAGTTTCAGCAAATGCCAGGAGACGGTGAAGGACAGGGAAGCCTGGCACGCTGCAGTCCATAGGGCTGCAGAGTTGGATGTGACTTAGTGCTTGAATGACAACAACAATCTTGAATGAGTATTATGGGGGCATCTATTGCTTGAACAACAACAACAATCTTGAATGAGTATTTTGGGGGCATCTATTGCTGCATTGTGTTTACACCAGATCTCTAAGCAAAACTCCATTCCCTGAAGAGGATGTGAGGAGAGGTTAGAGCCCAGAGCAAGCCACGAAGGAAACCAAGTAGAGGAAGCTAATGTACAGGGATCCAGCCCAGAGGGACAAGGTTGCAGCTCTGAGGTGCTGAGTCAATAGATGCTTTTCTCAAATGCAAGGAGAGTAAGGAGCGGAATGATAAACCAGGAAAGAGGAAAAAAATTGGAAAATATCTACAGAGATAACTCTTAGAAACTTGGAGGATGAAGTGTAGGAGAAAGGTTTTCCAGGGGGTCACTTCTATCATTTATTTTCAAGCTGTTAGAATTGTGCTAATGTAGAGGAGCAGATTTACAGCTAAAAGCAAACTGCAAATTCTAAAAACATAATTTTGATTTAGGTCTAGTCTGTGGGTGGGTACAGAGGAACTGAAGGGTATAATTTGTTGCTGTTGTTGTTTTCTGGCAGATTAAGCTTTCCAATTGCAATTTGCTTAGACTAATACTCTATTTAGTTTGCTAACTAACAAAAAGTGGAAAGGGGAAGGGTGGTAGGACTATCAAGATGCAGCCTGCGAAACAGAGGAAAGAAGCCTTGCCCTGGAACAACATAATGCAAGCTTTCACGCCAGGCATCTAGTGTGTGTGAGACTGTGAGTGTGCATGCATTTGGGGGGAGTTGTAAAGTACAGAAATAAATCAGTCCCTGTTTTGAAACTATCTATAAACAACTTATGCAGTGAAAAATTAAAATGTGGATTGAACTCATTTGGCTATCTGGGATGAGACTGACCCACTTTCTACAGTCAGCTCTACCACTGACTAGTTCTGATATTGGGTGACTTTCAACCTGTATTTTCCTTACGGGTGAAATGGGGACAGGAAGAGATTCTTTGCAAGATTTTGGTGAATATTAAATAAGAATGTAAGGCATTCAGCACAGTAATTGTCACCAGGCCAGTCCTCAATTAGAAAAAAAAATATTAATAAAAAGTAAGCTTTGTTATAAATAATAAAACTTTTGACAAGTACTCATTATACTTGTTAAGTCACTACTGTTCCAAGATGCATTTTTTTCCTGCAAATGATTTTAACTTGTGATATAATCCCTTTTAAAATATTCTATAACAAGTCTATTATTCAACAAGTACATTTTCAGTGTATTCCCTTGGTGCACTAGAATAATAGTGCTCACTGAAATCTGTTTATCATTAATTTGATTTTGAGCATTCATGCTTGTTTACAATGGTTGTACTTCTATCAAATGGAACTTTTTCACTCAATTTTTATCCTAAAGGCTTGTCTGTGAATTATTATTGCTCTTCTCCACTTTTTAGGTTTTAAACAGTTTTTTCCCTTTCCCTCTGAGTATATCAGTATTACTGAAGCCAAGACAGTTTTCTTTTAATGGTAAATCCTTAAGAGTGCCTTAATTTTTTCACTAAAAATATTACTAAAATATTATATTTTTAATATTGATATTCACAACTAAAAATTAAAGCATGTTTTGGTTCCTAATTTTATTTTAAAAAGTTGATTAGAGATAGATGTCTTAGATATTCTATTAAGTATAATTAAATTATGATAAAGACAATTTAAATATACTTAATACATTAAACATAAAAATGTTTGTCACAAAGTCATTTTATGTAGCAATACAAATCTGTAGATTCAATGACTATATTAAAACAACATATATTTTAAAGTAATAAAGCATTTTTGCCATAAACTTCCAAATATACTTCAAACAGTCATAAAATCCAAATAAATGGATATTTTTCTGCTCAGTTCTCTGTGTCAAAGCTGCACAGAAAACCTTATGATTTTTAAAAGAATTTAACAAGTGTGCAAACAGATGCAACTTGTTTATTTTATTCCTTCTCTTCAAATTTTATCACTGCCAGAAAGTCTATTGGTATACTTATAATATTTAAATAAAATTCAAAAAATTGCATAAATTTTAGCAGTAAATAGTTTCCTCTTTATCACCCAGACAAAAAATAAAAATAATAATGTCATTTTTGAAATGCAAATACTTTGAATAACTTGCTAGTTGGTGTTATATAGTAGCAGGCTTGACATTTAGAAGAAAACTCATAGTGGTGATGCTCTTTTGTTTGGGAGTTCCATTACATGGTAGCCTTCATTTCAACAACTGAAATAGTGCTACAGGGAATGCAAAAATATAACTGTATGTTTGTGTACAGTCTTTATACGTAAAACATGAGGTATTGGTCTCTCCTGCTTGCTCAAATAATGTAAATAATTTTAATTTAAAAACATGTATTGAATTCACATTAATGAAAAGATGCATTGTCCCTTAAGCTACTTTAAAAGGGAAACCTTTCCCCTTGCCTTTGGATCTATTTAGCTGACTCTCTTTAGTCACTAAGTCATGTCTGACTCTTTGCAACTCCATAGACTGTAGCCCATCAGGCTTCTCTGTCCATGGGATTTCAAGGCAAGGAGAGTGGAGTGGGTTGCCATTTCCTTTTCCAGGGGAACTTCCCAATCCAGGGATTGAACCCATGTCTCCTGCATTGCAGGCAGAATTTTTATGGCTGAGCCACAAGGGAAGCCCCTTAGCTGTCTGATATCTGTCCCACATACAACACCTATAAATGCAAAACAAAAGTCCAGTAAGTTTGTGACTATTTTTCCACTTTCCCATCACTAATATCTGAACTATTCTTGCTTCAGTCTCACTCTATCCTGCAGCAGGTAACAAACATGGCAGAATACCAGCAAGGGTTAATCCTGCCAGGGTGCTTGGCTTCCAAACCTGATTTTATAAGCTAGTAGCTGTGTGACTCTGTGTGACTTGATGGTTCTGTGTCTCATTTCACTGTTTGTAAAATGAGTTAAAAATAATATTCACTCACAAATGAATATTATTCCTTAAGTATTATTAGTATAATAGTAATAACGTATTATTCTTTAAGTATTCATGTCTGACTCTTTGCGACACCATGGATTATACAGTTCAGGGAATTCTCCAGGCCAGAATACTGGAATGGGTAGCCTTTCCCTTCTCCAGGGGGTCTTCCCAACCCAAGGGATCAGACCCAGGTCTCCCACATTGCAGGCAGATTCTTTATGAGCTGAGCCACCAGGGAAGCCCTAAGTATTCCTATATCTCTTTAATTTTCCTTTGCAGTATTTCTCAGAATTTATAGCTATATAGTTATGTGAACATTTAACAAATATGTATCCACTACTAAAATATAAGTTCCGTGAATGCAGTGTCAAAATTCATCTTGTTCCTTACTATATACTAAACATTATAGAATAGATGTGTAAGACTGTGTGGATCATGACAAACTGTGGAAACTTCTTAGAGATGGGAATACCAGACCACCTTACCTGCCTCCTGAGAAACCTGTATGCAGGTCAAGAAGCAACAGAACCAGACATGGAATGACAAACTGGTTGAAAACTGGGAAAGGAGTACGTAAAGGTTTTATATTGTCACCCTGCTGATTTAACTTCTACGCAGAGTACATTATGTGAAATGCTGGGCTGGATGAAGCACAAGCTGGAATCAGGATTGCCAGAAGAAATATCAATAATCTCAGATATGCAGATGACACCACCCTAATGGCAGAAAGCGAAGAGGAACTAAAGAGCCTCTTGATGAAAGTAAAAGAGGAGAGTGAAAAGGCTGGTTTGAAACTAAACATTCAGAAAATTAAGATCATGTCATCTGGTTCCATCATTTTATGGCATGGGGAAATAGATGGGGAAACCATGGAAACTGACAGATTTTATTTTCTTGTGCTCTAAGATCACTGCAGATGGTGACTACAGCCTTGAAAGTAAAAGACACTTGCTCCTTGGAAGAAAAGCTATGACAAACCTAGACAGTAGAGACATCACTTTTCTGACAAAGGTCTATATAGTCAAAGATATGGTTTTTCCAGTAGTCATGTATGGATATGAGAGTTGGACCATAAAGAAGGCTGAGTGCTAAAGAACTGATGCTTTTGAACTGTGGTGCCAGAGAAGAATTTTGAGAGTCCCTTGGCCATCAAGATCAAACCAGTCAATCCTAAAGGAAATCAACCCTGAAAATTCATTGGAAGGACTGATGCTGAAGCTGAAGCTCCAATGCTCTGGTCACCTGATGCGAAGAGCCGACTCATTGGAAAAGACCCTGATGCTGGGAAAGATTGAAGGCAAGAGGAAAAGGGAGCAACAGAGCATGAAATGGTTGGATGGCATCACTGACTCAATGGACCCAATTTCCAGCAAACTCTGGGAGATAGTGAAGGACAGGGAAGGAAGCATTTGTTAAATAAATGAATACATTAATTTTAGAGATAAGTCAGAGAATCAGCCTAAGTGAACATGATTTGCCTGAGATTATACTACCATAAGTTACAGAACTGTAAGCAGAGTTCAATTCTTCTGACTCAAAGTCCTCCATTATTTCCAGGCATTAAATCTATAATAACACAAATCATACAAAGCACTTATTATTCTGCAGGTTCTAGAATGAAAAGTATAAATTAGAGAGAAAACGAGTATCTAATGTAGTCTGAGGGAAATTGGACCTCCTAGAGGAAATGGTATTTAAGACATGAAGGAGTCAGAATAGGCAAAGAGAGTCAGGCAGACAGTTCTAGGTAAAAGAACCATTTATACACTTGTCCAGTGATGAGAAAAACTTGAGTAAGAACAGAGAAAAGACTACTGTAATTGCAACAGAAGGACCTGGAAGAGAGAGGGTGAGTTTGATCAGAGAGAAAGGCCAGATTTTATACCACAGAAAGATTTTTGTTTCTTAACTAGCAGAAGATAAAGTCACTAAAGGGTTTTAAGAGGGTATAACACAATCAGGTTTGCATTTTCATAAGATGATACTGCCTGCACTATGTGGAGTTTGGGAAAGGGCAGACTTAGTAACTGGTTGGACACGCAGGTCAAAACAGAAAGATATGTAAAGATGATGCTCACATATTCAACCTGATCCAGAGGGAGAGAACCGTTTACTGAGAAAGGACCATTAGTAGATAGATTAAGAGCTTAATTTCATTAAGGGTATGATAAACTCACACTAAATAGTGACAACTGTGGTTGTTATCACTGATGATTGAAAACCACTAGCTGCAATTGAGAGTAATGGTGAATTTTTATGGATTTCCATGGATTCTGGCCTGTAGTATCATGCCCACTGTATACACAGGCACTTCTGGACCTTTTCTTTTGAAATGGAAGTCATCTAAGGAGTTAGATTACAGCTGAGGCTTGACACATGAAAGCCTTTTTACCTCCAATCTGACTTCTAGGGTAGGCTTAGGGTAACACATGAAAAGATACATGGGAAAACAGCCTTCCTTTATCTCGCATTTCTTTCTCCTTTCCCCAAGAATCAAGAAATTTTAGATATGATAATATGACCATAGCTAACAAGTCTATAATGGCTTATTGTTCTATGAGGCATAAATGTTATAGGGAGATCAAACCTGTAAAATTAACTTTACTTGACTTGGACTGAATAATGATGAGCACAGACAACTCAGAGGGTTTTCCTATAAACTGAGTAAGGAGATAGTAAGCAAAGAAATCAAGAGATATGCTTAGATTTTGATCTTAGAGAAGATCACTTTCTGATCTAGATTTTGTGTCATATTTTTGAATCATGTGACAGTGTCTTATTCATTTACATTGTTTACATAAGGTAAAAAAAAAAGCCATTTAGAATGTTTCTTGGTAGTATAGACTATATACAGCCATTTTAATTCTGGTGAGCCAGTACTTCCTGTACTAGCATATGAGGAAGTAGTTAAATCTTCATGCCATGTCAGTGGCTTACAGCCACAGCTTTCATTCCCTAAAGATGCAAGGCAAGCAAAGACCATGCATCAGGATTAGCCACATGGTATTAATGAGAATCCCTATGATCATTATCCTGGTCATCCTGCTATAGAGGTCCTGGAGCACAGGAGGTATGTGCCAGATGCGTTAAATACACCAAAAGGGATGTCTATTTCAGAACTTTTTGGGCCCTGGGTTAAGAAAGTTTATAGTATTTAATCTACTTGCCAATCGGGCATTTTGCAACCAGACAATCAGAGAAGAACTAAGAAAAGAGGCACTGAGGGGAAGTCAAATCTAAGAAAAGTTCAGACTGCTTTGGTCACATGAGGATCTGCCCGTAATTTAAAAGCTAAAATGAATCTTGCTTAATTCTCATATATACATAATTGGCATCATTTAGGCACAATCACCATTAAGAAACATACAAACACATGTAGATCAGCAAACAGTAAGGGATTTTAAAGAGGGAAAGAAGAATATTTTAACCAACATTCTAAATAAAATTCACATGTATTTTATTTATATTAGAATACTTACATAGATCCTTGTGGTATTTTACTATATATTTTAATTTATACTTTGTCATCATATTTATAAAACTCCTATTTTCTAATTTAAATAAGCACATATGCATAGTTTAAAAGTGAATATGTCTTCTTGACTGCTTTGGATGATAAAATGTAACACTGCCTAATCTGGTATAATCTAGCAAAATCTGGATTCAGTCAAAATCCAGTACAGTACAACAAAGTGAGCCAGTGGTGAATCATATAAGCATGTACATCTATCTATCCCTCAATATATTAACCAACCTCATATATATTAACTTCAGCATTTTAGCTTTACAATATGTTGAACATATCAATGACATCTTGGCACTATCCAGAAATTATGAAGAAGAGAATTTTTTTTCTACATCTTTATTGATTAGGAGCATGGGTGTGAAAATCAGACTGAATACTTAAAAGAGGTCTCCACCGCTTGCTAGATATATAACCTTTTAATCTCTCTGTGCCTTAGCTTCCTTCCTGAACCTCAGATTCTCATCAGTAAAACATTATGAGGTAGCACCTATCTCAAAGCATTGTTACATGTATTAAATGCTTTATTATATATATAAGGGACTTAGGACTATGTTTGGCACATAGTAAGTGCTCCTGGAATGTTAGCTATCACTTTCATAATCATTGTTATTATCCTTCATTCTTTTCCTGGGCACTTGGATAGAGTCAACAAGATACATATTTAACTTTTCCCTCTCAGGTCCTAGGCCATAGCCTTATCAGAAGCATCAATCTTCCTTATTTTCCAGTCAATGACATTTTTATTTTTTAATTCAAGTATAGTTGATTTACAATACTGTGGTAGTTCCAGGTATACAATAAAGTGATTTGGCTATATATATATATATATATATATATACACACACACATATTTATATATATCTGCAAACTTTTTTCTCAGTTCTTTTCCATCATATTATAAAACACTGGATAAATTTCCCTGTGCCATATGGTAAAACCTTGTTTATCTACTGTATATACAGTAGTGTGCATCTGTTAAACCTATGTGTTAGTCGCTCAGTCAGGTCTCACTCTTTGCGGCCCCATGAACTGTAGCCCACCAGGCTCCTCTGTCCATGGAATTCTCTCGGCAAGAATACTGGAGTGGGTTGCCATTCCCTTCTCCCGGAGATCTTGACCCAAGGATTGAATCCGGGTCTCCTGCATTGCAGGCAGCTTCTTTATCGTCTGAGCCACCAGGGAAGCCTGATTTACATTATTATTAATCCTATTATTCCCCAATTTATCCCTACCTGCTTTCCTTTTTGTAACCATAACTTTGTTTTCCATGTCTGTATGTCTGTTTTTGTTTTGTAAATAAATTTATTTATAACTACTTTCTTTAGATTCCACATATAAATATCATATATTTGTCTCTGTCTGATTTACTTCACTTGGTATGATAATTTCTAGGACCATCTATGTTGCTGCAAATGGCATTACCTGATTCTGTTTTATGGTTGAGTAATACTAAGGATTTTTAAGTCCAGTGATTCTCAAGCTTCTCTTTTATATATAGACTTTTATAGCATATTGAAATATTCCATGTACTTTTCCATGATATCATCTACGATTTTAGAATCTTTTGACTAATAAAATATGAACAAAGGGATTTAGGGACCCCCTGAAATAACTATACAGGCTCTCTGGAGTCCAAGACTCACTGATTAGAAACCATCGCTTTGATAATTAATATTTAGATTAAAATAAAATTCAGATCTTTTTAGAAAGCCTTGTGGGTCATAGCTCATTTAGCTTCTCTTACCTCACCCATGACTGCTATGGGTGTCTCTCCTGTTGCCTGAGCAACACGATGTTCTACTAAGTAGAACATGTATTCATCGTAGAGTAGACGGATCAGGTGGAAGGAGCCAAAGCTAGCAGCACTGCGTAGAGTTAAGTCCCGAATAACCATTGAACTGTCCAAGAGAAAAGACACAGAGGCAGCCAGTGTTAGTGACCAGGATTAGCGTTCAGCCTACTTTTCCTATTAAAAGAAGTTATAGGTCTAATAGATTGGTATAGTGCATGACTTTCCATGGAATAATTTCATAAATGAAGCAGTTGGCTCAACTTTTTCAAACAGAGTGGTAAAGAGGTAATCTTCATTAGGACTTGACTAGATCCTATGAGAACTAGATAGGCACTCATTGGGAAAAACCATTTTATTGTCATAAGCAAGCTGACAAATGGGTCAGAATCAATTTTAAAAAAGATTTTTTTTTTAATTTTTATTTTTACTTTATTTTACTTTACAATACTGTATTGGTTTTACCATACATTGACATGAATCCACCACGGGTGTACACGCGTTCCCAAACATGAACCCCCCCTCCCACCTCCCTCCCCATAACATCTCTCTGGGTCATCACCGTGCACCAGCCCCACGCATGTTGTATCCTGCATCGGACATAGACTGGCGATTCAATTCTTACATGATAGTATACATGTTTCAATGCCATTCTCCCAAATCATCCCACCCTCTCCCTCTCTCTCTGAGTCCAAAAGTCCGTTATACACATCTGTGTCTTTTTTGCTGTCTTGCATACAGGGTCGTCATTGCCATCTTTCTAAATTCCATATATATGTGCTAGTATACTGTATTGGTGTTTTTCTTTCTGGCTTACTTCACTCTGTATAATCGGCTCCAGTTTTATCCATCTCATCAGAACTGATTCAAATGTATTCTTTTTAATGGCTGAGTAATACTCCATTGTGTATATGTACCACAGCTTTCTTATCCATTCATCTGCTGATGGACATCTAGGTTGCTTCCATTTCCTGGCTATTATAAACAGTGCTGCGATGAACATTGGGGTACGTGTGTCTCTTTCAATTCTGCTTTCCTCAGTGTGTATGCCCAGCAATGGGATTGCTGGGTCATAAGGCAGTTCTATTTGCAATTTTTTAAGGAATCTCCACACTGTTCTCCATAGTGGCTGTACTAGTTTGCATTCCCACCAACAGTGTAGGAGGGTTCCCTTTTCTCCACACCCTCTCCAGCATTTATTGCTTGCAGATTTTTGGATCACAGACATTCTGACTGGTGTGAAGTGGTACCTCATTGTGGTTTTGATTTCCATTTCTCTAATAATGAGTGATGTTGAGCATCTTTTCATGTGTTTGTTAGCCATCCGTATGTCTTCTTTGGAGAAATGTCTATTTAGTTCTTAATTCATCACCATAAGAAAAAGCATCTCAAAGTAAAAGTCTTATGATGATGGGTAAACACTGTATCACCATCTCTCAATGATTCTGAGGTACACTTTGGGGAAAATATGTATTTGTCCCTGACTAAGTTTACAAAATATACTATACAATGTTTACAAATACACAAGCAAGTTTACAAATATACTAAGTAATGTTCCCAGATGTGGCAATGTAGAATGTACGAGAGGACATACAGAGATCCTTGCAACTTTTGTTGGAAGGCAAACTTACTAAGTGATTCTACTTCCGTACTGATTTCCATTAAATTATGGTGATTTTCCTATTAGCAAGAGCACAATAAAGTCAATTAAAATGCATAACCTTGAAAAATATGAATGTGTAACTATAAAATACCAAAATATGAAATATACATTTTAATTAAACACTAACAATACACTCTATTATACTCAAAATAGAAGTCAAAATAAAATTTTGGCTTCATTGAAGACATGTCAAATATTAAGCTTGACCATGCACTTCAAATATCCTTAATATTTTTAACTTAGAGTCAGAGTAGGATGTGTGTGTGTTTCTCTTCACTTTCATTTAGTGTCTTTCTCTAGAGATTTTTATCCTACACAAATTAAAATAGGCATTATATTCTCAGATAGGAGGAAGAGACAGAATCTCACAAATGTATGGGTTAATATTGCTAAGGGGCTTCTCTGATGGTTCAGTGGTAAAGAATGCACCTGTCAATGTAGGAGAAGTATGTTTGATCCCTGGGTTGGGAAGATCCCCTAGAGAAAGAAATGGCAACCCACTACAGAATTTTTGCCTGAGAAATTCTATGGACAGAGAATCCTAGCAGGCTACAGTTCATGGGGTCACAAAGAGTCAGACACGACTTAGTGACTGAACAACAAACAACAATATTCCTAAGCCTTATTTTGCAATGAAGAACTGTAAAATGATGGACAGATGGACATACAGAAGACTGTACTTTTATCTTTCACTTTTAACCATAATTATATAGTGGCTACTAATGCATCAAATCTACACATTCAACTTGGCAAGTGACAGATCACCATTGTACATCTAAAACCCTAAAGCCCTGGATTCTGATTCTGGTTTCTCATTAATTCACTGTCAATCTCAAAAAACACCATTTCCTCGAGAGTGTTTCCCTTTTGGGTGAAAATAAAAACAATTCTTTTGGCCTTATCTCATTTATGTGATTATTTCAAGGATAAAGTGGGTTAAAGGTTGTGAAATAAACTTATGAATGAATAGAACAAGACTCAAATATAAGTGATTATGATCCTAATACACAAAACAGGAGGAGCTGAGCTTCTCACTCTCATTTGGTTATAGCAACAAGAATAGGTGTTACAATAAGATGGCAGAGAATCTCTCTTTCTGTGGATTTACTTACTAAAAAGAAAAAAAAAACATAGTTTTTCATCCACAGGTTTGGAGTGAGATCCACATTAACCACTCTATGATCTTGACTGTACATCATTCAACATTTTAAGGTTCAAAATTAGCTTGAGAGTCAAGTGAGATAATGTGTGTGAGATCCTAAGAAAACTGCCTATTGCTACACTATTACGTATGTTGGAGTTCAGTTCAGTTCAGTCGTGTCTGCAACTTTGCAACCCCATGGACTGAGCATGTCAGGCTTCCCTGTCCATCACCAATTCCTGGAGTTTACTCAAACTCATGTCCATTGAGTTGGTGATGCTATCCAACCATCTCATCCTCTGTCGTCCCCTTCTCCTCCCACCTTCAATCTTTCCCAGCATCAGAGTCTTTTCCAATGAGTCAACTCTTGGCATGAAGTGGCCAAAGTACTGGAGTTTCAGCTTTAGCATCATTCCTTCCAAAGAAATCCCAGGGCTGATCTCCTTCAGAATGGACTGGTTGGATCTCCTTGCAGTCCAAGGGACTCTCAAGAGTCTTCTCCAACACCACAGTTCAAAACCATCAATTCTTTGGTGCTCAGGTTTTTTTATAGTCCAACTCTCACATTTATACATGATTACTGGAAAAACCATAGCCTTGACTAGATGGATCTTTGATGGTAAAGTAATGTCTCAGCTTTTTAATATGCTATCTAGGTTGGTCATAACTTTCCTTCCAAGGAGTAAGCGTCTTTTAACTTCATGGCTGTAGTCACCATCTGCTGTGATTTTGGAGCCCCCCAAAATAAAATCCGTTACTGTTTCCACTGTTTCCCCATCTATTTGCCATGAAGTGAAGGGACCAGATGCCATGATCTTACTTTTCTGAATGCTGAACTTTAAGCCAACTTTTTCACTCTCTTCTTTCACTTTCATCAAGAGGCTCTTTAGTTCTTCACTTTCTGCCATAAGGGTGGTGTCATATGAATATTTGAGGTTATTGTTATTTTCCCAGCAATCCTGATTCCAGCTTGTGCTTCATCCAGCCCAGCGTTTCTCATGATGTACTCTGCATAGAAGTTAAATAAGCAGGGTGACAATATACAGCTTTGAGATACTCCTTTCCCTATGTGGAGCTAGTCTGTTGTTCCATGTCCAGTTCTAACTGTTGCTTCCTGACCTGCATACAGGTTTTTCAGGGGGCAGGTCAGGTGGTCTGGTATTCCCATTTCTTTTAGAATTTTCCACAGTTTATTGTGATCCATACAATCAAAGGCATCGCTGTAGTCAATAAAGCAGAAATAGATGTTTTTCTGGAACTCTCTTGCTTTTTTGATGATCCAGTGGATGTTGGCAATTTGGTCTCTGGTTCCTCTGCCTTTTCTAAAACCAACTTGAATATCTGGAAATTCACAGTTCACATATTGCTGAAGCCTGGCTTGGAGAATTTTAAGCATCACTTTACTAGTGTGAGAGATGAGTGCAATTGTGCAGCAGTTTGAGCATTCTTTGGCATTGCCTTTCTTTGGGATTGGAATGAAAACGGACCTTTTCCAGTCCTGTGGCCACTGCTGAGTTTTCCAAATTTGCTGGCATATTGAGTGCAGCACTTTCACAGCATCATCTTTCAGGATTTGAAATAGCACTGTATAGTCTTAAGGGATTTGATTTAGGTCATACCTGAATGGTCTAGTGGTTTTCTCCACTCTCTTCAATTTAAGTTTCAATTTGGCAATAAGGAGTTCATGATCTGAGCCACAGTCAGCCTCCAGTCTTGTTTTTGCTGACTGTATAGAGCTTCTCCATCTTTGGTTGCAAAGAATATAATCAATCTGATTTCGGTGTCGACCATCTGGTGATGTCAATGTGTAGAGTCTTCTCTTGTGTTGTTGGAAGAGGGTGTTTGCTATGACCAGTGTGTTCTCTTGGCAGAAACCTATTAGTCTTTGCCCTGCTTCATTCTGTACTCCAAGGCCAAATTTGCTTGCTACTCCAGGTGTTTCTTGACTTCTTACTTTTGCATTCCAGTCCCCTATAATGAAAAGGACATCTTTTTTGGGTGTTAGTTCTAGAATGTCTTATAGGTCTTCATAGAACTGTTCAACTTCAGCTTCTTCAGCTTTACTGGTTGGGGCATAGACTTGGATTACCATGATACTGAATAGTTTGCCTTGGAAAAGAACAGAGATCCTTCTGTCGTTTTTGAGATTGCATCCAAGTACTGCATTTCAGACTCTTTTGTTGATTATGATGGCTATTCCATTTCTTCTAAGCAAATCATAACAAGTATATATGATTAACCTTATTCAAAATTAAAAGAAATATAAATTAAAGTAAGATACCATATATTATTTATTATACTATAAGAAATTAAAAGATCAGCATTGAAGAGGTTATGGGGAAAGAACTCTCATTTATTGTTTCTTCAAGCATAAAATCACAAAACTTTTATAAAGGGAAATTTGTAACAAATATAAAAATTAGAAATGCACAAATGCTTTCACCTAGCAGTTCTAATTCTAGAAATTTACACAAATGAGCAAAGATGGTTTTAATTGCAGCAATATTTATACTACTAAGAAAATAGGGGGCAACACTAAATAACCACTTGTAGGATACTAGGTAAAAAATGGCTCATTCATATATGGAAATTTATACAATATATTAAAGAAATTGGGCTTTCTGAGTAGCTCAAATGGTAAGAATCCACCTGCAATGCAGGAGGCCTGAGTTTGACCCCTGGGTTGTGAAGACCCCCTGGGAAGGGAAGACCCCCTGGTAACCCACTCCAGTATTTTTTGCCCAGAGAATTCCATGTATAGAGCAGCCTGGTGAGTCACAGTCCATGGGGTCACAAAGAGGGTCAGACATGACTGAGCATTTCACTCACTTTAAAGAAATGAGAGCGATTACACATAAAGGTAGTAAGACGGAAAGATGTTCATGATAAAATGCTAAGTGAAAGATGGAAAACATGTAATATGAGCCCATTTAACATAGAAACTATCTGCAAAGTTCTTGAAAAAGTCCTACCTCTAAATAAATGGGAATGGTTAATACTTATTAGCTTCAAGATAGCATACTTCATTAAAATAGTATCAGCCAACTTAAAACTGCAAATTTATTTGAATTTATTTGATGATAAACATGCAACTTTATATAAAGATAAGCATGAAGGTATGTTTTATATTTATACTGCAAGACCAAAACCCACCTAAATATTCAAGAATAAGAGACAAAAGGAATGTTTAAATAATGTATGCATGAGTGCTTGCTAAGTCGCTTCAGTCGTGTCCGACTCTGTGACCTCATGGACTGCAGGCTCCTCTGTCCATGGGATTCTCTAGGTAAGAACACCGGAGTGGGTTGCCATTGTGTACAAAATGGAATATTGGAAGGACATTCAAAATTATATTTCTTAAGATATGCTTGAGGTATAATGTTAAAGGAAAAATACAGATAATAAACTCTGATAAACAACTGGATCTCAATTTTATATAAAACTGAAAGAAAACATTTTACCATTGGTCTTTCTGGGTAGTAAATTATGGATGATTTAAGTTTATTCTTTGTACAGTATTTGTATTTTTCAGGTTTTCTAAAGTGAATATATACTAATTTTATAATAAAAATGGCTTATTTTAAAAGAAGACATTTATTATAATATAGAAAAACAATCCTGTGTCAGTTCAATGTCAGTAAATCTTTACAGGGATAGACATGACAGATACAGAAAGAATTATATATATATGTGTGTTTTTAAATCCAATTTTTAGGCCTTTTTATTTCCCTCAAAATAATGTAAATGATTGAGAACAATATTCATATTGAGTAGTTTTATGGTATTTGTAAAAGAAATGCAAAGCCAATTTCTTTTTTCCAAGACAATTAATTTTCATTCATTCAATAGATATTTATTATGTTCATACTGTGTGTCAGGGTCTTGTTCTACAGCAAGTCAGACAAAAATTTGGTTTCAACAGAGCTCACATTCTAGTAGGACAGATGGTTGATAAAAACAGAGTAGATATAAATTATAAAGTTAGGTAGTGGTAAATCCTATGAAAAAAGTAAATCAGGTCAAGAGACTGCAGAGTGATGGGCCCTGGCACTTAAAGTCAGGGTGTTAGGAAAACTTTTTGAGGAGGTGCTAAGTGAGCAGATATGAGACTGAAGTGAGGGAGTGAGCCATGTGAACAGGTGCACTTTCCTCACAGAAAGGAGAGCAAATGCTGAGACTGAGGCAGAACTGTTTGTTTTATTGAAAGCATAGCCCAGAAGCTGTGGCTGGGAAGACATAAGCAAAGAGAATATATATGATGGGACTAGAAATCCCTAGCAGCTGGACCATAGAGGGTCTGTAGCCCATGATAAGGGCTTCATGTTCTATCCCAACTGTTTTGGAAACTTTTTGACAATTGGGCAATTACCTTATTGCAGCATAAAGACATAAGTAACACAAAATTCTGTTGGAAAATGAAAAAACAAAAAAAGTGTGCTGACCTTCAGTTATAATAGTTACTTTTGAAAGTACTGATAATCTGCTATGAACTTGTCATATGTTTAGAAGAGGATCAGTTGAATTATATTATTAATATAACAACAGATTATTATATTATATTATTAATAATGTCTATGTCTACTTTATGCTGTCTGTGTTGGGCCTCTGCCCTACAAGCCAAGTATCAAATGACACAATTAAGTTTAATTGGAAACCTATTGACTGATTCAGATTTCTGTAAGATATGTTACAAAATTGATTCCACTGAATTTCATGTTGCTAAGTTGCCATGAACTCAACTCTTTAAAATTGGAGTTAAAACTATTAATTATTTTGTAACAGATGAGAAATAACTTTGTGTATATATCTTCATAATTCATGGCATGAAAATTAAAACATATACTTGAACATATGATACTCAAGCCACCTCTTTATGTATTTGGGGAGACATCACACATTCCTAAGAAGAAAGGTGAGAACCTGTGACCCCCCCACCCCTCAACTCCACCCTGTGAACTCTCCTTAAACAGTGATTACAGCTAATTCACAAACTGGAAGATTTATATATTTGTTCAGCTGTAGGCAAACTAGGTTCTCTGTGCCCTCTGTCAAGTTATTGTATCAAAGCTATACATTTAATTCTTTAAAAATGGGATGTTTGGTTGACCCGCAGGGTGGCCCTGAGGAAGTCTGTGTTCTGTTATTCACAAAACACCCAAGCTGAGAAACTTAACTTCTGCACTGCTGCCCAAGAAAGGCAGCAATATATTTTCCACCTCCCAGGGAGCCAGCAGTAGACATTCAAAGCCATGTTAGGCAAGGAGAGTCCCCCATCTGGAGCAGAGGGTGCTTGCAGCAACATGTCCACTACTGCTATCACGACTCTACCAGTCCATTTCTTGTATATACATGTGAATCTATACACAGAATTTTAGAAACTATGAGATTAATCAACTTCAGAAAATGAACAGTTGGTATATGTGACTGCAAAATTCTTATTACAAAACCAAAAACATTTAAAAAATACTCTGTAACTCTGCTTCTGTTTGTGAATGAAGTTTTCATTACTCAATATGTTCTTGTGCCTCAGTAAGAAACAGGTCAGATTTTAGTCTTCTACGTTACTAAGCTATTGACTTCGCCTACCAGCAGGAGGTATGCATCTTTCTGAATGTGCCTTTCCTTCTGTAGCCCTGAACTGTACACCTTCAAGACTTATTGAAATGAAAATAATAACCATAATAGTGTCTAATAATAACAAGCCATTATCCCCAACTCAGGGCAGACAAAGGGCAGGCAAGTGATGATCTACTGGGTTTGTATATCTGCAGGGAACAAGAAACACGAGTAAGTAATTTTCTCTCCTTTCAAGATACTTCAACAGATCTCTGTGGAGACAAAGGCTCCAGGGGTGTATTTCTAAAACGATATCTACTAAACAGATTTAAAAAAATCCTCAGGGAGGAGTAAGGGCAAGTCTGATGTAACTGCATAAGAAAGCAGTAAGAAGAAGAAGAAGAGGAAAAAAAAACCTTTGCTTTTTCTGATACAGAGGATGTACTGTGCTTTTGCCCCTATAGGTTTTGGAGCAACGGCTAGTATAACATGTTTTATCATTCATGAAGCATATATACCATCTATATGATTTTCTAAGGAAAAAAAATGGATGAAATCAACTTGCAAACAAATGGGGAAATATCTGAAATCTTTTAAAGAAATTTTCCCAAGTTAAAATTTTGAATTCCATTAATACTACTACTATTGCTACATCTACTTTGAGAATACTGTGATATTGTTTTCCAAATGTTTCCCATATATCAAGGGAAAACATATCAACACATTTCTCACTGACACCCAGATCTAAACCTAGGGCTGGCTTTAATGAAGCATATCAGTGGGTCACAGAGTTAGATAGCACCTTAATAAGGTACTTTACAAACCCTGTGGGCTAAAAGTATTACATATATGAGAGACAAAATGGTGGAATTATTCCACTCCAAAATAAAAACAAAACAACACCACCACTGCTAGGCTTTCTTTCATAGCATTTATTTAACTCTGGGAATGGGTTCAACCCCAGGGTCAGGAAGATCACCTGAAGGAGGAAATGGCAACCCACTCCAGTATTCTTGCCTAGAGAATTCCATGGACAAAGGAGCCTGGAGGTCTACAGTCCATGGGCTTGCAAAGTGTCAGACTTGACAGGTATACTTGGCAGGTATGCAGACACTAGAAAATCATTTTCAGGATATAAGGATAATATAACTACTTAAACACATATGGAATCAACTCCACTTCAGTTTAAGAAATAAGAATTGGACTAAATCAATTGAAAAAGAAAGAAGTCACAATAAAAACCTTCTACCATGAAAATGGAATCTTTGGTTCAATCCTTATAAAGGTAATCAAAACAAGATGGAAATCCTATAATCTGGGCTTAGCGGGTTCACAATTTCTACTAGTCTCTAAACTTTGCTATTCCTTTGCATATCCATCTCTTCTCACAACTGTTTTGGACTCACTACTGATGCCCAGATGATGACCACAGTGTACTCATAGCCACAGTCAGTGCTGGGCCCTGTAGCCACTATTTTGATGAGCGCATGGTTGCACAGGAATTAAATTAGGACTGCCTAAAGTTTAAAGTACATATGGCTTTTAGAAAGCCCATTATGATCTAAAGAAGAAAAGAAATGAACTCTCACCACAAGAGTAAATGCTGCAGTCAAAAATATAATTTACCTAACATCTTAAGAAATGGAACTCCATCTGTCAATTCCATCCTATGCCATATATATGGTATATATGCCAACTTGCACAGAGTCTGTTTTTAAACCCTGGAGTAGACCTAAGGTCAATGGCTCATCACAACATTTGATATCATATATAAATTCAGACTTAAATAGAAGAAATAAGGGAAAATCACTAGACCATTCAGGTATGACTTAAATCAAATCCCTTCTGATTATACAGTGGAAGTGAGAAACAGATTTAAGGGACTAGATCTGATAGACAGAGTGCCTGATGAACTATGGATGGAGGTTTGTGACATTGTACAGAAGACAGGGATCAAGACAATCTCAATAGAAAAGAAATGCAAAAAACCAAAATGGATGTCTGGGGAGGCCTTACAAATAGCTGTGAAAAGAAGAGAAGCAAAGAAGAAAAGGAAAGATATACCCATTTGAATGCAGAGTTCCAAAGAATAGCAAGAAGAGATAAAAAAGCATTCCTCAGTGATCAATGTAAAGAAATAGAGGAAAACAACAGAATGGGAAAGACTAGAGATCTCTTCAAGAAAATTAGAGATACCAAGGGAACATTTCATGCAAAGATGGGCTCGATAAAGGACAGAAATGGTATGGACTTAACAGAAGCAGAAGATATTAAGAAGAGGTGGCAAGAATACACAGAAGAACTGTACAAAAAAGATCTTCATGACCCAGATGATCACAATGGTGTGATCACTCTCCTAGAGAAAGACATCTTGGAATGTGAAGTCAAGTGGGCCTTAGAGCATCACTACAAACAAAGTTAGTGGAGGTGATGGAATTCCAATTGAGCTGTTTCAAATCCTGAAAGATGATGCTGTGAAAGTGCTGCACTCAATATGCCAGCAAATTTGGAAAACTCAGCAGCGGCCACAAGCCTGGAAAAGGTTCATTTTCATTCCAATCCCAAAGAAAGGCAATGCCAAAGAATGCTAAAACTACTGCACAATTGCACTCATCACTCACACTAGTAAAGTAATGCTCAAAATTCTCCAAGCCAGGCTTCAGCAATACGCGAACCGTGAACTTCCAGATGTTCATGCTGGTTTCAGGAAAGGCAGAAGAACCAGAGTAAAATTGCCAACATCTGCTGGATCATTGAAAAACCTAGAGAGTTTCAGAAAAACATCTATTTCTGCTTTATTGACTATGCCAAAGCCTCTGATTGTGTGGATCACAATAAACTGTGAAAAATTCTGAAAGAGATGGGAATACCAGACCACCTGACCTGCCTCTTGAGAAAATTATATGCAGGTCAAGAAGCAACAGTTAAAACTGGACATGGAACAACAGACTGGTTCCAAATAGGAAAAGGAGTACGGCAAGGCTGTATATTGTCACCCCGCTTATTTAACTTCTATGCAGAGTACATCATGAGAAACACTGGACTGGAAGAAACACAAGCTGGAATCAAGATTGCTGGGAGAAATCTCAATAACCTCAGATATGCAGATGACACCACCCTTATGGCAGAAAGTGAAGAAGAACTAAAAAGCCTCTTGATGAAAGTGAAAGAGGAGAGTGAAAAAGTTGGCTTAAAGCTCAACATTCAGAAAACGAAGATCATGGCATCTGGTACCATCACTTTATGGGAAATTGATAGAGAAACAGTGGAAACAGTGTCGGACTTTATTTTTTTGGGCTCCAAAGTCACTGCAGATGGTGACTGCAGCCATGAACTTAAAAGACGCTTACTCCTTGGAAGGAAAGTTATGACCAACCTAGATAGCATATTCAAAACCAGAGACATCAGTTTCCCGACTAAGGTCCGTCTAGTCAAGGCTATGGTTTTTCCAGTGGTCATGTATGGATATGAGAGTTGGACTGTGAAGAAGGCTAAGCGCCGAAGAATTGATGCTTTTGAACTATGGTGTTGGAGAAGACTCTTGAGAGTCCCTTGGACTGCAAGGAGATCCAACCAGTCCATTCTGAAGGAGATCAGCCCTGGGTGTTCTTTGGAAGGAATGATGCTAAAGCTGAAACTCCAGCACTTTGGACACCTCATGCGAAGAGTTGACTCATTGGAAAAGACTCTGATGCTGGGAGGGATTGGGGGCAGGAGGAGAAGGGGATGACAGAGAATAAGATGACTAGATGGCATCACTGACTCGATGGACATCAGTTTGAGTGAATTTCGGGAGTTGGTGATGGACAAGGAGGCCTGGCGTGCTGCGATTCATGGTGTTGCTAAGAGTCAGACACCACTGAGTGACTGAACTGAACTGAACTGATAAGTAATTTTTCTCTTCTGGGGATATTCTATGTCTAAAAAAACATACATTTACTTATAAATTATTTTAGCCCAAAAGTGATTTGTCACCCTGCTTATTTAACTTATATGCAGAGTACATCATGAGAAACACTGGACTGGAAGAAGCACAAGCTGGAATCAAGATTGCCGGGAGAACTATCAATAACCTCAGATATGCAGATGACACCACCCTTATGGCAGAAAGTGAAGAGGAACTAAAAAGCCTCTTGATGAAAGTGAAAGAGGACAGTGAAAAAGTTGGCTTAAAGCTCAACATTCAGAAAACAAAGATCATGGCATCCGGTCCCATCACTTCATGGGAAATAAATGGAGAAACAGTAGAAACAGTGTCAGATTTTATTTTTTGGGGCTCCAAAATCACTGCAGATGCTGACTGCAGCCATGAAATTAAAAGACGCTGACTCCTTGGAAGGAAAGTTATGTGCAACCTATAGAGCATATTCAAAAGCGGAGACATTACTTTGCCAACAAAGGTCCATCTAGTCAAGGCTATGCTTTTTCCAGTAGCCGTGCATGGATGGGAGAGTTGGACTGTGAAGAAAGCTGAGCACCGAAGAACTGATGCTTTTGAACTGTGGTGTTGGAGAAGACTCTTGAGTGCCCCTTGAACTGCAAGGAGATTCAACCACTCCATTCTAAAGGAGATCAGCCCTGGGATTTCTTTGGAAGGAATGAAGCTAAAGCTGAAACTCCAGTACTTTGGCCACCTCATGCCAAGAGCTGACTCATTGGAAAAAACTCTGATGCTGGGAGGGATTGTGGGCAGGAAGAGAAGGGGACGATAGAGAATGAGATGGCTGGATGGCATCTCTGACTCAATGGATGTGAGTCTGAGTGAACTCTGTGAGTTGGTGATGGACAGGAGGCCTGGCGTGCTGTGATTCATGGGGTTGCAAAGAGTTGGACACGCCCGAGGAACTGAACGGAACTGAAAAGCTATTTATTTTGAGTTATCTACTAGATTATTTGATATTAAACTAGCTATGCATTAGAATACCAGGAGTACCCTTTCTGAAGAAAAAGAATTTCTGATTATCCCTACTGCTAATTACTACTTTCGAACCACCATGATTTTGAGTGTGTAAGTTTTGTGAGGTAGGTAGGCGCTTTGTTTTTCTTTCCACTAATTCTGAGGTGCAACTAGGTTTGAGAACAATTTTAATTGATCAAATTAAAAAATTAAGTAGATTGTTCTGAGTGTCCATCTGAATTGCCTGGACGGAACTTTATAAAAAGCATAGATTGCTAGGCCTCTCCTCTGCAATTCATGATTAAGGTAGGTTTGGGGGAGGGGTCTGAAAATACACATTTTGAATGTGTTTCCAAGCAACAGCCATGCTACTGGTCTAGGGAAGGACAGTCTGAGAATCCCTGAAGTAGAGAATAAAAAGAAGAGTGGTGGAAAGCCTAAATGATACATGTTTGCCAAAAGGAAGACTTTCCTGACTCTTGTTAAGCACAGTATCTAGACTGCAATCTCTGATGTTCCCATCTGAGAACTTCTAGGGCTCTGAATAAGAGGCTTTCTTTTCCCAGCAGAAATTTTATTTCCAAAAGCCTCCTGGTTCAGTTCCATGATGTTGTAATCACGAGGTGGGCTGAAGATAATCACAACAGAGAGTTTCTACATACTAACCTCCTCACTCTTTTCTTTTCTTCTGAGACGCATGTACATACATAATTGCAGAATAGGAAAAATTGAGATGATACCTGTAGAAAGACCATTTAAGCAGAAATTGCCTGGCAGCTTTAGGAAAACTGGGTCTTCCTTCGTAGGGTTTCAGTGCTTGCATCATCACATTGTCGAGCCACGCTGCCCACTGCTCCAGGGTGCTCTGCTGCTGAAGAGTCATCTTGAAGTCTGTTTCTAGTCTCTGAACCATGTTGTCATCACACTGGCACACCCAGGAAGCCTGCTCCTGGGACAGTACACAGAAAGCAAAGGACAAGTTCAAGTCAGCAGTTTTTCACTGAATGTCAGCACACAAACCGTAAGCATGAATGGCAAGCTATTTTGAAAGTGCAAAACAATTAAATGAATTAAGAAAAATGAATGACTACTTGGCAGTTGTTAGGGAAACTAACATCACTTCTGTGCATGAAAAAGTGATGTGACATACAGGTATGACTTGGTGTTCTACATTAGCTAGTTTGTGTGAAAGACTAAAATACATCATTACTTAAGAAGAAGAGAGGGAGGTGGGAGGGGGGTTCAGGAGTGGGAACTTATGTACACCAGTGGCGGACTCATGTTGATGTATGGCAAAATCAATACAGTATTGTAAAGAAAAAAAAATTTTTTTTTAATTAAAAAAAGAGGAAGAGGAGCCTGAACTTACCGTATGTAGAGTCTTTTTTTAGTTTTTATACTCTTTTACTTCTCAATCAGATAAAACTAAAGCCAATTCATTTGAAAAGTTTTAGAGTAAGTCAGAATGGATAAATAGATTCAATTGGCCAAAAGTGGCCCCTCAGGATTAAGACAAAAACAATGAATGATACAAGGCAGAAGCATATGCTGTATGAGTTTCATGGGAAAGAATTGAAGTCCCAAGGACTCTCAAGGTAAAAGCTATGAATGCCAATTAATTCACAGAACCGAAAACAACAATAACAATAACCAAAAATACATTAGAGAAAATATAGGGATGCTACCTATAAAGAAATTTGATTACTATAGTTTTCCTTCTGGTTCTTATAGGAAAGTTTCATGTTTGGTAAAAGGGATGAAAATAGAAACTTTTAAAGTTAATTTTCAGTGGTTGCCATAAGTTTTACCATGTTTCTAGTGCTGTGCTGCATTTTAAGATTAAAAAAATATTATACTCTTTTAGGTCAGAATATAATTATCTGATAATATTAATATAATATTTGAGTGAAGACTTGGATTTTAACATAGGGCCTGAATCCACTAACTTGATTTTAAGCAATTCATTTAATCTACGTGGGCCTCGTTTTCCCCAAACATAAAATTAGAGAAGTGAAATGTGACAAGAATTTTTAAGCTAGGTTCATTGTGTCCAGGTAATATTTTCAACATAGAGTTCTTTGAAGGGGTGTCTGTGAAGGTTCTAATTCTATATGTAAAACCTTACCAATATGTGCGTGTTTTTCTGAAAAGTCTCTATCGCTTTCAATCTGTCTGTTCTCAGAGGACAAATTTATTTAAATCAACCTTTCAACTGAATCAATCCTTAATCTCTACCCTCTGATTCCAGGATCTCTCCTGATCCCACAGACTTTACCTTACTCAAAAGACATTTCAACTGGGAGGTACTTCAAAGAGAAAATGGCTAAACTCAATTCATTTTTCTTTCTCAGGGAAATTTAGGGCTTCTTCCAAATTCCCAGCTGATGATGCCATCTACTAACCTTCCTTCTCTTATCTAATTAATAATAAAGGCTTTCAGATTTTTACCTCCTAAGTATCACTTTTAAGTATTTTAAGTACACTAAAATATGACTATTAAATTTGAAAGTACAAATAAAAAGAAACAATATTAAGAGTATCTAAAATGCCAACAATAAGAGAGAACTACAACATGCTAATTTTCAAACTGTTCACATGCAATACATACATATGCATGTATATTTATGTATATATGTATTATTTTAAAAGAGGATCATATTATATATTTTACTTAATATTTTGCTTAGTTTCACTTTATATATAGGCAAATGAGGAGCTACATTTATTGCTCAATGACTCAATTTGCTACAATACATGAATATCCATTATTTACAAAGTCAATTCCACATAGCTGCACATTTATGGTCATTCCAAATCTTTACTCTTAGGAATAACGCTGGAATTAGCAATCTTGAAACTACATCTTTACTTAGTTTGTACTTATTTCTATACAATAGATTTACATAAGAATAGTTAAGATCTTTCAAAATACAGTTAAATGACTCTCAGAAATTTTATATCAGTTCAACAGTTGAGGAGAGCACCCCGGGAAGAAGTTGTGTACATGCTAAGTTGCTTCAGTTATATTCGACTGTTTGTGACCCTATGGACTGTAGCCTGGGCTCCTCTGTCCATAGGATTCTGTAGGCAAGAATTCTGGAGTGGGCAGCCATGCTCTTCTCCAGGGCGGTGGTGGGGGCCGGATCTTTCCAACCCAGGGATCAAACTCACATCTCTGTGTCTCCTGCATTGGCAGATAGGCTCTTTACCGCTAGCACTATCTGGGATGCAGATAAGGAGTGAAGAATTTAGGCCTCAAGAAAAAGACAGGGGATGCTGTTTTGTGTGTGTGTGTGTTTAAAATCCACAAATATCTAAGCATTTTTTGGTCTGTGGTATAAAACAAGAAACATAAAACTTATCATCTTAACCATTTTAAAGGATACAGTATAGGAGTGTTAGGGATTTCCTGATGGCTCAGTGGTAAAGAATCTGTCTTCCAATGCAAAAGATGCGGGTTCAATCTCTGGGTCAGGAAGATCCCTTGGAGAAGGATATGACAACCCACTCCAGTATTCTTGCCTGGGAAATCCCACAGTTTCTCAGGGGTCACAAGAGTTGAACATGACTTAGCAACTACAATAAATACAATAAACAATAATAATATGAGTGTCTACTTATGCTCAATACTGTACATTAGATCTTTTTCATCTTGCAAAACTGAAATTCTATGGGAAGCCACTGTGGGAGATATGTTTTATGTATTGGCAAGGAACAGAAGGAACTTACTGGTATCCTTGGAAGAATTTAATTTCATTTCTTAACATAAAATCAAACTCACTACTTCCTACAGTTAGATTTGCCAAGAGAAAATGATAATCTAAGACTAAGCTTAGAGAAATAAAGCCACAGGACATTATTCTGGCTTTTCAAATTAGGTTTCATTTTAGTACTCCCAAGGTTGAAAATATACTAACAACTGAGTACCCTATAAATATTCCCTTGTGAAGGAATTTGGATATTTTAATTCTTTAGTGGAAAAAGGTAAGGATGAAAACTAAAAATATTATTATCTTGGGAATAAATATCTCCAAGATGATAAGAAGTCAGTAACTTCAAAATCAGATTCTTTTTTAAATACAGAAACATAAGTATATGCAAAAGTTAGGTTATCAGGTCAACTAACCCATGTATCCCATACTGTAGTTGAAAAACTATCCATTTACAAACAAAAAATTTAGAAAGCAATACTACTATAATGCTATCAATTAAACAGAAAACCAATTATACTGCAATAGGAAAGGTTATCCTGAATGCATGAGGAAAAGATTTGATTAGAGAATGATGAAGTGATGACAGAGGCTTCCCTGGTGGCTAGACAGTGGCTCAGATGGTAACAAGTCTGCTTACAATGTGGGAGATCTGACTTTGATTTTTGGGCCGTGAAGATCCCTGGGAGAAGGAAATGGGGAACCTACTCCAGTATCCTTGCCTGGAGAATCCCATGAACAGAGAAGCCTGGCAGGCTACAGTCCATGAGGTCGCAAAGAGTCAGACACAACTGAGCAACTAACACTTTCACTTTTCCTTCAGAGCATTAAAATATTAACCCTTACACATGGTTTCACTGTTTTAAAGTTTCCTTATTACAAGACCTTCATCCTTACATGTATCAGTCTTACTGAGGTTAATCTCATAGGGACAGGGACAATTTTCAAATGAACAGGAGATGGTGATGAAGGTGGAATGGGAGCTAGAAGACTGAGAAAACCAGGGGACTCAGAAAACCAGGCAAAATGTAGAACAGAAAAGGAAAGAAAGAAGGGAGTTAAAATAAATATGTTAACCTGAAAAGATTACGTATTAAAATGAACAAGAGTGGTGAGAAGTAAAATGTAGAGGGAAATGCAGGGCTACCACTGTGTTCATGGTCCTAAAAGCAGAGACATTACTTTGCCAACAAAGGTCTGTCTAGTCAAGGCTATGGTTTTTCCAGTGGTCATGTATGGATGTGAGAGTTGGACTGTGAAGAAAGCTGAGCACCGAAGAATTGATGCTTTTGAATTGTGGTGTTGGAGAAGACTCTTGAGAGTCCCTTGGACTGCAAGGAGATCCACCAATCCATTCTAAAGGAGATCAGTCCTGGGCATTCTTTGGAAGGAATGATGCTAAAGCTGAAACTCCAGTACTTTGGCCACCTCATGTGAAGAGTTGACTCACTGGAAAAGACTCTGATGCTGGGAGGGATTGGGGTCAGGAGGAGAAGGGGATGACAGAGGATGAGATGGCTGGATGGCATCTCTGACTCGATGGACGTGAGTCTGAGTGAACTCTGTGAGTTGGTGATGGACAGGGAGGCCTGGCGTGCTGCAATTTATGGGGTTGCAAAGAGCTGGACACAACTGAGCAACTGAACTGAACTGAACTGAAGGAAGGAGGCCCTGCAGGATAGATACTTGAGCACACAGGTTTCAGCACTAATAACTGTTGTGGAAACCCAGAAAAATCTGGTACTTAAAGAAGGGAAAAGGTAGCTTCAATTGGTGAGTAGAGAGGATGAGAATGAGCATAGTAAAGATGTATAACTATTAGATTTATATGTAATAATGTTGCCAAGTATGGCATTTATAGCCAGGAAGAACTCATTTCTGTAAATACTTCACATGATTCAGGCACACAACTATACAAGTGAAAATTAACAGAAAATTTAAAATCTTTCTCAGATCTTGTCAGGAATCAGTCTTAAATATGTTTTTTTGCTATTAGACTTAAATTACTGTTTTAGACTAGAAGTTTCCTTACCATTTCAACTTTTCTTAAGGTACTTTTAAACATATCTTTTCTGAATGAAGATTCAAAATTAACATTATAGTATACATTTTAAGACAATACTGTATGACCTCTTAATATTCCCAGTAAAATCAGGTAATATAAGTTCCACTGAAATATGTAAAGTTAATGGATTTGTAAACATGAGTTTGTTCTTATGAAGATTATGAATTTGCATGTGTATGTTTGTATGTTTTTATGTGTGTATATATATACACACATATATAAACAGATGTTTATATAGATTTAAGAAAAACTATGCACATTAGATCACATTAAACTGTGGAAAATTCTGAGAGAGATGGGAATACCAGACTACCTGACCTGCCTCTTGAGAAATCTGTATGCAGGTCAGGAAGCAACAGTTAGAACTCGACATGGAACAACAGACTGGTTCCAAATAGGAAAAGGAGTACGTCAAGGCTGTATATTGTCACCCTGCTTATTAAACTTCTATGCAGAGTACATCATGAGAAACGCTGGGCTGGAAGAAACAATAGCTGGAATCAAGATTGCTGGGAGAAATATCAATAACCTCAGATATGCAGATGACACCACCCTTATGGCAGAAAGTGAGGAGGAACTAAAAAGCCTCTTGATGAAAGTGAAAGAGGACAATGAAAAAGTTGGCTTAAAGCTCAACATTCAGAAAACAAAGATCATGGCATCCGGTCCCATCACTTCATGGGAAATAGATGGGCAAACAGTGGAAACAGTGGCAGACTTTATTTTTGGGGGCTCCAAAATCACTGCAGATGGTGACTGCAGCCATGAAATTAAAAGACACTTACTCCTTGGAAGAAAAGTTATGATCAACCTAGATAGCATATTCAAAAGCAGAGACATTACTTTGCCAACAAAGGTCTGTCTAGTCAAGGCTATGGTTTTTCCAGTGGTCATGTATGGATGTGAGAGTTGGACCGTGAAGAAGGCTGAGCGTTGAAGATTTGATGCTTTTGAACTGTGGTGTTGGAGAAGACTCTTGAGTGCCCCTTGGACTGCGAGGAGATCGAACCAGTCCATTCTGAAGGAGATCAGCCCTGGGATTTCTTTGGAAGGAATGATGCTAAAGCTGAAACTCCAGTACTTTGGCTACCTCATGCGAAGAGTTGACTCATTGGGAAAGACTCTGATGCTGGGAGGGATTGGGGTCAGGAAGAGAAGGGGACGACAGAGGATGAGATGGCTGGATGGCATCACTGACTCGATGGACGTGAATCTGACTGAACTCTGTGAGTTGGTGATGGACAGGGAGGCCTGGCGTGCTGCGATTCATGGGGTCGCAAAGAGTCGGACACTACTGAGCAACTGAACTGAACTGATGCACCTTAGAAGACTAAATCAAATTCATCAAAGTTAGAATGAAATTAACTACTAAATCCTCACCCTAAAAAATAATCAAGCCCAAATATTACTTTTATTTTAAATGATAAAACGAGCCCAGAATTGTAGATTAAAATTTGTAGGAAATGGAGAAATAATTAGTTTATCTTTGAGCAATGCTATTGTTTTTTAAGAGAGTTTTATTGAGATGTAATTCATATAGCAAACAATTCATTCAATAAAAGTATATAATTCAATGGTTTTTCTCAGTATATTTACAGAGTAGTCCATCTACCACCACAATCAATTTTAAAATGTATTCATTTCTTAAAGAAGAAATGACATACTCCTTATCTATCATATCCCAATCACCTAGTTCACAGAACCTAGGCAACCACTAATTTACTGTGTGTCTCTATAGATCTACTTATCCTGCTCTTTTAATATAAATGGCATCTTGTAACATAAGGTCCTTTGTATCTGGTTTCTTTCACTTAGTGTAATGTTCATCTGTGTTGTAGGATGTATCAGAACAGAATTCATTTCTTTTTATTGTCTGATAACATTTAATTGTGTGAAATGCCATGTTTTGTCTATATAGTCATCAGTTAATGGACATCTGAGTTGTTCCCACTTTAATGTGGCTAATATGAATAATGCTGCTGGAATATCCATGAACAAGTTTTTAGGTGGACGTGTTTTCATTTTTCTTGGTATGTACCTAGGAGTTAAACTGCCAAATCATATGGTTACTCTATGTTTAACCTTTTAAGAAACTGCCATACAGCTTTAAAAGTGGATGTAGCACTTTACAGTCCAATCACTACTGTATAATGGTTCCCATTTCTCCACATCCTCATTAACATTTGCTATTATTTGTCTTTTTGATAATACCTATTTTAGTGTATATTGTTGCTGTTCAGTTGCTAAGTCATGTCTGATTCTTTGCAGCCCCATGGGTTGCAGCATACCAGGCTTCCTTATCATCCACTATCTCCTGGAGTTTGCTCAAACTCCTGTCCATTGAGTTGGTGATGCCATCCAACCATCTCATCCTCTGTCATCCCCTTTTCCTCCTGCCTTCAATCTTTCCCAGAATCAGGGTCTTTTCCAGTGAGTCAATTCTTCACATCAGATGGCCGAAGTATTGGAGCTTCAACTTTAGCATCAGTCCTTCCAATGAATATTCAGGACTGATTTCCTTTAGGATGGACTGGTTGGATCTTCTTGCAGTCTAAGGGACTCTCATGAGTCTTCTCCAACACCACAGTTCAAAAGCATCAATTCTTTGACACTCAGCTTTCTTTATGGTCCAACTCTCACATCCATACATGACTACCATAGCTTTGACTCTTGCCTACCAATGTTCAATGACCATGGCTCTCCTTACTCTATTAATCATTCAGCAAACCCTGGTGACATATGTTGCAGTCTAGCACTAAAAATCTTCCCAGGCTTTAACCACAAAACAGAGGAGCAGTAAAGTTATAGCTGAGTAAAACTCTCCTCTTTCAGGACATTGTGAATCTAGATGTGCCTATGAATTGATGTAACTTTGGAAAAGAAATATGATGATCCTAATTAAAAAGAAAAATATTGGATACCTTTCATTAAAAGATCTGTTTTGAAAGAAAACAGAGTACCTGGACATTGGCAAAGTCGACACGGTTGAGGTCATTGAGCATCTGGTTGATCTGAGAAGTGTTCTGAAGCACTGCACGAGCTGCCTGGGCCAGGTGATTGAGCGACGTGTATCTTCGCAGAGTCTGGGCAAAGGCACTTACAGCTGCAACCTGTAAAGAAACCCAATTAAATTGGGATTTCTTTTCTCCTCCAATAAAAGAAACCACTGCAATTTTCAAATCTTTATTCCCTTGCCAAATTTTAAATGCTTCTCTCTGATACTTATTTCAAATTCATTTGGTGAGACAGTTTACTTGTAAATTATAGCATTTAAACCTCTAAACCAAGTATTATTCTCCTTTTCAGTAGGTTGAGGTCAAGGCTAAAACAAACTCCCACATTCTTAGACATCTGAGTGCACCATTAATTAAACCGGTCTTGCAAGTAGCTACTCATCATCAGCAAGAAATGATTTAGTCTAGGAAAATAGGGAAAATGTTGATTTTCATTTCTTATTCTCAGTGTGAGAGTCAGCTACAAACTAAGCAAACAAAAAAAATTTCCTTTTACTTGCAAAATCAAACTGTCCAGTTCCACTTTTAACTGTGTTAAAAAATATACTTTTCACAGCATTATCATTCTGATTCACTCTTTTAATCTTTATTTTATAGAGGTGAAATAAGGGTGGTCAATTTTGAGGTGAAATAGGAGAACTCAAAACCTATATTAGCAAATAGATAGCTAATAAACTTCTCAGACACAAGCAATAAGAAAAACTTTTTTTTTTTTCAGAATCTGGATGTATGTAAAAGGGTTATCCAGAAAAATCCCCGTTTGCCCTCTGAAATGTACTTTCTATCCTTCCCCCTTCTGCTCTGTGCCCGGGAAGACTGAACTGAAAAAATTACACTAAGTGCCTCCCTTGTCCTTGGGCTTCCAGTTGGATTCGGTCAATGAGAGCCACTGGTAAGGGACTGAAGCAGAGAACAAAGTGGTCAAAGAATTTATTCCCTCACAACTTTGGCTCTTTCCTTCCTAAGGCCATAGTCCTGCATGGAGGAGAAGAGCTCCTAATGCCATAATCACTTCTCTTCCATTCAGACCCAGGGATGGGCAGGCTTCCCCCACGAACGCTAGTCCTCGGTTTTCTTAGCTCTGTTTACACGTTTAGAAACACACCCTTATTAAACTTTCTTCAATTATTCTTCTCTTTGGATACACCATTTATTTCCTGCTGAAACCCTGAGCAAATCAGGTTATGCAGAAAGATAGCAAAGATAATGACAAAAAAAGGTCTAAATAAATATCTAAATGTCATGATCTCATGAAAATTTGTTACTTTCATAGCAGATCTAATGAGGATTTTAATGTATTTACAGGAAAAATGGAATGCCATTAAATCACTGTGGGTATATAAACAAGCAACTGATTGAACAGTCATTTGGCTGAGTGGGAGTAAATGTTCCACAAGACAACGATGCCCTGTCTTGATAGTGAGATGTTTGAGGACCATGTGGAGCTTGGGGACATCCACATATCCTCAGAGAGACTATTTCACATTTTCCCATCTCTGAGGTTTGTACTAATCAAGTACATATTATGTGCCAGGCATTGTGTTAAATGTCTAACTTACATTACCATGTTCAATTCTCATAAACATCCCATTAGACACATGTTATACCTCAGGGAGATTTACTATCTTACTCAAGATTGCAGAGAAACTAAAGTACAGAGGTGGAATATGAATCCAGGCATTATGATAACAACTTCCAGTCACTTTCTCATTATGCTGTTTCTTTGTCCAGCTGGATCATCTTTGTTGACTGAATGCTCAGCTAAAAAAAGGCTGCACATCCTCGAGAGAGGAGTAGCAGAAGACATCTTTCACCAAGGGAAATCACCCAAATCAATTCTGGAGATCAATGAGATGACCAATAGTGCAGCTGGATTGCTACCACAACCACTTGATGATACTGGGGTAGGAGATGCTTTTAGTTGTTTGAAAGTATTGTTATGACTATGACTGACTTTGCAAGTTGGAAAGCATTCCTCTGATCATCTTAATCAAAGAGCACCTCCTTTATTTGCTCACCTCAGTGTGGCACTCTAGAACCTAACTGTCACGGATGGAATCATTTCTGCAGTGATGGAAATGCTCTACATATGTGTTACCTAATATTGTAGCCACTAGTCACATGGGTTAAGATGCACTTGAAATGTAGCTAGTGTGACTGAGGAACTAAAATTTTAATGCAATTTGATTAAATTTAAATGTAAATAGCCACATGTGGTTAACCTTACCATATTGACAGCACAGCTCAATCAAGCAACAATCTAAGGTGGACATGTCCTTGAAATGTGACCTTCAGTGTGTTTTAGAGATAGAATGTGTTATTGCTAACCTTAAGCCAAAACAGGAAGAACTGAGAGTTACTTGTGCTATCACAGACTTGTCAGCCACAAGAGCTTCAACTACATTTTCAAACTGAAAGCCCAGGCACATTGTTGGAGTCTGACAGGAGATACAGTCCCTGACAAAAGGCCACAAATGTGATTTTTGTTATCAAAGTTTAGACAGAATCAGTCCAATCTGTCAAGTGTGTTCACAGATTAATCTAAAGTAACATGGTTAGTAGGGAAAAAAGTGAAGAATAGAACTCATATCTCCAGCTAAATAATCCATATTCCTATAATACACTCAACTATGAGATAACAGTTCTCTTTAAGAAATGATTACTTGATTCACAAAAGCATTCTCCAGTGTTAAAAACAAAACATCCTGAAAAGCAAAATGGTTATTATTTTACATGAGCATTCAGAATACGAGTACAGTAGGGGACTTAAAAAAAATCTAAAACTCATTCAAATGGAAATTCTTTGCACATTCTAGGCTATTCTTTTCAATATTTGAAATTAAGCAACCTGAAATATACACTTTAGAAAAGGGCTGATAAATACACCACACCTACAATGCTTCTCTAGTTTCTCTGAAAGGAGCATTATCAAACAACGTATCTTGTGAAGTTCTTTGCCACATGGTTATAAAATACAAATATAAAAATCAATGCTATATTTCACATAACATCATTTGATAGGACAGATTTAAAATTCATAGTTCATGACCATTTCCTAAACACAAAAGAAAAGGCAAGGACATGAAAGTGTACCTTGGTTTGTATCATTCTTTGTGGAATATTGTTCATGGCATTGGAAAGCCAACCTTCAAGGCTTTTTGCAAAATTTCGAATGGCTTGGGTCAAGGCACCTAAATGTTAAAGAACAGAAGCAGAACGAAACAAATACCAAAGAACATTAATCTTTATGCTAGAATAAGGGAAAACATACAACCATAATATTTGCAATAGCACAGACAGAACTTATTCTCATTAACAAGACTTTCTTTAACATTATTCCTAACTATGAAAGAATCCAAATATTATATCGTGGGCTTTTTTTGTCTTAAAGCTATTTTGTTCCCAGATACTTATGATACTTCATTGGGAAATGAAAACATTCAAGCATTTTTAGCTTATAGCAACATATACCAGTTGTGAATATACTTATGGAATTTTCTATCTTAGACAAAATACTCTTTTCAAAAACAGCTTTTTGCTCAAAGGCTAAGTATTGTCTTTAGAAATCTGGTGGCTTTTTTCAAGCTCTTATTTTCATTTCTTTAGCTAGAAAGAAAATAATGCAAAGCTTTCTTTGTCTATGCATCTCTTTACATTAGAACATGTCAATTAGAGTAGTTATCTCTCACTGTTGTTGAAAAGTAAGGTAAAATTAAAATTGCCTGACTTGATATTCTGGATAACTATTCTCCATCTCACTGGCAGGTAGCGATAAAAGATTACTGTGATAAAACTGCTGTCACAGAGACCAATATTCTTAAGATATTCCTAAAATAGTCTGTTCCATATTCCTTGCATCTCTGTTAAAACCTAAGCAAGTATAGGTCCCATGAGAGCAACTTTTATGGTGGTCATAAAACAATTGGAAGCATTTTCCAGTATCAGGGGTGACTATGATTATTTTATTCTAAGGGATCTGCTTACTGAGATCCCTTACTGTGATAGGAAACAGAATTCTTCTCTTGTTCAACAAGTAACTCAGTCAGAGCATTTCACTTCATCTGTGCCCAAGGCTACAAGGTGTAGGGAGTCATTTAAGACATTTAATAAATATCTGAAGCACCCACAACACATAGCAAATCCTTGTGGGTTCCCTATAATGCGGGTAGGTAGTACAGTTGGTAGTCCATGATAACAGACAGAGAAGTCACATTTTTACGCAAGGCTCCCAAGAGTATTAATGTTAATGATGGGATCAAATTCCCTCATTTTTCTTCTGTGCTCAAAATAGTCTGACATGCATCTTTATTACTTTTGTTAAAGCAGAGTTAGACATAATTTAGCTTACTCAAATTGCTTGCATCAGATATAAATTATACTGATCCAATAATAAAATAATTTTTAAAAGTTATTTATTTAAGTGGTCAAATGACAAAAAAGATTTAAATGGCTATCTTTTTTTGGAAAAATACTCAAGTAGTGCAGATTTTAAACATGAGAATCATCCATTGGAAACCCTGAGTTGGAAATTTCTTGAGAGCTAAGGTTTTGAAATTTCCAAAGCTTCCCATATTAGTCAAAAAGAAAAAAGAAAGAAAAATATTTTTCTGCTGTATTATGTACTAGAACCATGGAGGGCAGGCATGGATGGAAATGAAAAAGAGTGAAAAAAAATTAAAGACCCTTTTTGAAAGTCAATAAAATTCTGTTCAAGATTCAGTTTGACTATCTGTATTATGTATTTTTCTCTAATTAATAATTATTTAATCTGAAAAAACCAAGAACTGGGAAAAGCTACTTTAAAATTTTTAATATGGGTCTTCTTTTATCTAAACAAATTTAATGCTAGGGAGATTATAAAATAAAAAGGTATGTTTTATATCTCAAATGATTTTTAGTTTTTATTTTTTTGTATTATATGACATTTTGGGTCACCTTTAACTGAAATCATAAATTGTACATTGAAGTGCTACCAGTTGAGTCCTTATACCATTTTTTTACACTTCACTTTATTTTTTCTATTTTCAGATAAATGTATTTTAGAGTATAGTAGCTTCAAGCTGACTTTAAATTAGTGTGATATGCAAACTTTTTTTTTTTTTGGCTAAAAAAAGGAATCCCATCTGGACAGTAAATGGTAGAGTGAAGTACTAGTAGCCAGGAAAATAAAATTTTCAAAAATAAAATTAAGTTTGTTCTCTCTATAGGGATTCATGTCAGATTAAATTGTGCAGATTGACTGACAACTTTTTCTCATGAATGGACGGTTAGAAATTTAAAGCTATTCTAAAGCTAACTTGTCTCAGCCTGCTTATGATTAATATAAAAATGCATACAATCAGAAGATTGTGATTTAAACTATATTTTAAGCTTTACTTTTGTTAAATCTTATTATAGAACAGGAATTAAAATTCCAAATTAACTTGGTAGGGTGGCACATCAATGAATCTTATAATTTCAGAGAAACTATAAAACTGTGCTTATACAAAAATTCCTGAATTTGAGTTCTCTGAATGCAGAGACAGAATAAAATGATTTTCAAACAAAAATTTGTGAAAAACAAATGATACATGGTTTATGTTAGGTAACTGCTGAGTTTACAAGTTAGTCTTGTGATGCTAACATAGAAGCAACAGATTTTAGAATTGTTTAACAAATACTGATGTTGTTGATTTGCCTCAAAGAAGGTGCTCACTGGCATTTTTTTCTTATATCTCATGAGAGAAATTTATATTGGTGGCAAGATGTCATAGGCTAATGAGCTACCCTATGCAACTTTTCTTAAACATCTCTAGAGATTATTACTCAGAGCACAGGGAGTAAGACAAAAACAAGGAAAATCAGATTCTGAAACATAAATCAGTAGAGAATTTACATGTTGAAATTTTCCATGACAATGTCACTTTTAATCAATCTTTAGTCAGGAAACTTGGTGCAGTAGAGAAGATATTAGCAATTTATAACAACGTGAGACTATGCAGCTGAATTTTTAAAAAACTAATTTGTGTACATATTTATGTATGTTTATGTGTGTGTTCATTGATATTATATATAAATGTATATCTAAGCATACTTTTTAAGGTGGTGGGAAACATACATATCTTCCACTCTACCATATTTTTTAAAAGAAAGTATAAACATACAAATGTTAAATCTTCACCTTTTCTTACTAAATCCCTATATTAATATTTTCTGGAATACTTTAATACAAATTTACTGCGAACAGTGTACTTGAAGTACACAGTTGCTAATTTAACAAGCTAAGATTGTTTTACCTTATTAATGTCACTGTAGAGTAGCAATTCTGTTCCATTTCTCTAAAGGTTAAGTTTACTAGCATGTGCTCATAAAGATGTAGACCTAAAATCTTTTCAACTGCTTCCAACATATGTATCCATAGTGGTTTTTAGACTGACACTTGCAAAAAAAAAAAAAAAATAGCTTTGTTTGCAACAGGGTAGCTTGAGAGCACTATCACTTAAAAAAGTAATCTAACTTATCTATGTAATTCCTATTTGTTTCATGGCGGGAATACAATGCTCTTGCAGTTACATAGATTTTTCTCTCAAAATGCCAGTTAACCATTACTGTTAATGGAAACTGCACTTGTAGTTTTTAACATGATGTCAGTGACAAAGTAAATGCTTTTATAAAGAAATTCAACTTCAGTAGAAACCAAGATAAATTCATGTCAAATCAAAAGCAACCATGAAAGAGGCTGGTTTAGCAATCACAGATTTCAAAAAGTAGGGGTTTTATAAAGGACACTGTGTCCTTGGGTAGAATGATTTTCACACTGGTTGACTGACCTGGGAGTGTTCTTGCAATTAGTCATCAGGGCTAGCACATCTTTAGGTTGTCTTTTTTCATCAAAAAAAAAAAAAAAAGAAAGATTGAAAAACAGAATTTTTCCCTTATCTACAGTTTTGCTCTAGGCTGCTTTCATGCAATACTCTGTGTTGCGTGTTTTCTACGTGGCAAATTTAAATGAGATTAGAATCACTCTAGTTTGCAACGTCACTACCCGAAACTTCCTGGGTGGAATGTAGGAGAACAAAAGCATCCGTACTTGTCTGCATTTAACTTACTAGGAATAGGTCTAAGGACGTCGGGGATGAGAATCTCCACCAAAGCCTGGTACATCCCATGGTCACAGTTACACATCCATTTCAGGATAGACTCATGTTTGCACAGAGTTATCAGCTTTGCTTTCGGAAGTCGACTTTCTATTTCACTCAGATTGCTGGTGTGAATAAATGTAGCAAATGAATAGATGGCAAATGAGGATAAAAAAGAAAATGGACTTTAAAAATAGTTTTAGTTTATCAAATATTACTGAGGTTAGAACTATACCACCACTGCCCTGGTGCCATACGGCTGGATATATAAAATACTCCCCCGGAGCTGCCTATGCACATTAAGACTTTCTGTCGGTATGAAAGGCAGATATGATACTAAACCCATGAGGATGAAATAGTTCTACCGCAGTCCCCCAAATCAATAAAAATGGGAGCTATAATACACACGCTGAAACCTCAAGAGAGTACTTTGTGGTTTATTTCAATCTCTTCAATTAAGGTTATCAGGTAAGGTTCACAACTGGTATACATATCTCTAATTTATTAGCTGTGACATCTACTCAGCCATGAAAACAAATTGGAAAAGCATATTGATTCTGACCTTGACTCGGTAATGGTAGTGCCGTCAGCTGGAGTTGAGGGAGAATAGCGCCAGAATGTTTGCCACAATTTTTCTATCAGGCTAAACTGAAGATTCACAACAACATCCAATATTGCCTACAAAACAAAATGGTTATCGATACTACCTTACAAAATTACGTATGCGGATGTGTGAGGAGTACATACTGTAAAAGACTTACAAGGTAAAGACACTTTTGGGCTCATAAACTGACATAGTGAAACTGGACTAAGTTTTGCCAATGGAAATGGGAACACAAAAGAGATTAGCTAGAAACGAGGAGGAAGATATCTCATACATAAATGATTAAGAAGGGTAACTTGTATTCCTCTCAAAATGACCTCACACCCCACCCTTATATTTTACCTCTTTTCTCTCCATTTTCATGCTTGCTTCCCTAACTTTTCTTTCACCCATTAACCCATTGCTTCCCTGGCTGCCTCCACTCTTCTTATTCTCAGATTCATACGGGCACAGAACATAGATTTGAGTCACATCAGCCTTCACTGGACTGTGTTCACTGGTCTTAAAAGAGGGCAAAAGATAAAGGTGTGGAGGTGCCTGTGCGTGGCAGATGGAGTTAGGGCTAAGTTAGCTTGGTCTAGGGCTGCAGACCATGGCTTCTGAAGCATTCCTAGCCAAGCAGAGGCTGGGGGTAGAAACTAGAATTAGGCTGACCTTCAAAGGGTAGTGCCTGTTTTGGCAGAAAAAAAGCCTCTCTGTGGTCACACAGTGCCTTCCACTCAATCCTCTTTGCACACACTCCCTTTAGAGAGAAGCTATAAGACTCTCTCTCCTTTTCTAACCTTGAGGGCATGAGCCTCACCTCTCCCTCTCCTTAATTTTATCTCTTAGATCTCCAGCTGCATCAGGGTATTTTTTTCAATGATGCTAAAATTTGCCACTTTCATTAGCTTTTGATGATCATATTTAATTTCACCCTGTCACTGCAATTAGTCTGCAAATTTGCCTTCAGATAAAAGCAGTCGTAAAACTAAATAACTTATTTGTGCAAAGATCACATGATTCTATGATTATTTTGAGTATAAAAGACAAGTCCTCAGTGTAATGTGTTTGACGTCATCAGCATTGAGAACAAATACACGTAAAACAACACCTTCAAGATCTGCAAAATTCACAGAAACTAAGAGACAATAAGAAGCAACTAGAGAATCAATCTGAACATCTAAGGAAGAAAGAGGAAGCCACGACTTCCTAATGCTGGAGTATGTGCTACCTGTGTAGACCTGGCCTTGTACATGGTACAGAGAATAACTGATGTTCTATATAGAGACACTTTGAGACCAAGTCAAATATTAAGGAAAATTTGTTTGGGAGCATGTTCTGGGAACTAGTAGGAAATGTTGCAAGTAGCTGGATAATGAAAACGAAGGGAAGGGGACAAATTAATATCACACTCCTCACCCTTTAATATCAGCAACAATAAAAATGCAAAAGCAAGCCCTGAAAGTAAAGGGCATCCAGATGTGGCTGCTCCCAGCAAAACCCAAAACCTTCTAAGGAGGCAAATTATTATAGCTGCTTTCTCAAAAGATTCTAACTTAGGCTTCTTCTGACAGACATTTATTAATGGAGCAACTAGTAATATCTGATCTAATACCTTATATGTCTCTAGTTATGAGACTGCTGTAAGAACACTATGCATATATTGAAAGGAAAAATTACTGTTAGAGCAACTTGTGTTGAAACTTATATTGTTCCTTACATAACTAGTGATCCTTTCAAAATATCTTTGAAAAACCAACTATGAGAATTCCTAGTAACAGTCAAAATAGGTATGCTACTCTTTCTTAAAAACATAAACAGTAAGAAATATGAAATAAAATAAGACAAGTAACAAATTCAGTGCACCTTAAATTAAGTATCTCTTCAAATTAAATAACCTCAAATAATTCTGTTGAAAGGACATTTGTATCAGCCTCATTCACAAATGAATAAAACGTTTTGTCATTTGTCCACCCACTTTTAAATTTGTTCAGACTGAAATGTATGGCAAATATAGTTTAAAATAATCCTAACGCCACTAGCCTAAAGCAAACAACCACTTACAGGACTGGATCTGAGACCCAAGCACCTGTCCATCAAAAGTTTAGAAGTGTGACAGGAAACAATAATTAGGGACTTCCTTTTCATAGAAGACTTTATGCTCCACGAAAGTGGCCATGAATACTGGTAACTCTGAAACAAATGAGGATCATTCTATGAACTGCCATTTTCCATGTAGATTAATTACTATAAATGTTCATTTCTCTTCATATAGAGTGCGTGCGCGCTAAGTTGCATCCAATTCTCTGTGGCCCTATGGACTGTAGCTTGCCAGGTTCCTCTGGCCATGAGATTATCCAGGCAAGAATACTGGAGTGCACTGCCATACCCTACTCCAGGGGATCTTCCCGACCCAGGGATGGAACACATGCCTCAAATGTCTCCTGTACTGGCAGGCAGACTCTTTACCACTAGTGCCACCTGGGAAGCCCTCATATAGAGTATTCTTGACAATTAATGAAAATTTTATAATCCAAATAATATTTTCTTCTTATTGGGGGAGTTTTTCATTTAGATTAATTTTAGTGTATATTCTTTAGTTGTAAATAATCATTCCCCAAGTTGTATTTTGAATAATATGATAAACTTAAAAAAAATCTGAATTATATTTGTATAGGCTGGGTTGCTTGAAGTGAGTTTCACCTGAACATAGAGCAATGAGAAAATGATTACAGCATCTTTACATAAACCTTTGAACAGACATGATATTCACATAGAAAGCAAGAAAGAAGTTTTTTTTTTTTTCTTGATAAGTAAGGATCATCCAGAAATTATCTAATACTGGAAAAAGTATAGCAGTGGAAGAGAAATGGACAGTGTTTTTCATCATGAAAAGAAACGTTGGGAACAAACTGGCGGGACATGAAAAATACTTATGGCACATGGTTTGTTAATAAGGAGAGGACTTGCCCTTGGTTGTTAATAACCTAGCACCCTTGACAAGCACTCAGATTCACTCAAGCGGTTCTTATTTCTGGAGTGGGAAAAAAAAAAAAAACCTGTGAATGCTATGAGCTGAGATTTCTCACTACATACTGCATCGTCAGCAGTCAGGAGGACTGCCCAAGGATTATCTTTTACTTCTAAGTAGATCATAAATAGCCCTGGAATAAAGCTACTTAAATTCTAAACAGTTCCTCTTTGAAAAGGAGGGATACTTTAGAAAACTCCTATTGCAATCTGCTATCTTCTTTCTGCCAGGTAAGTAGCCAGTATATGTGGACCTGGAGAGAATTCACCTCCTGGAGACAATGTATCCAATTCTGATCTGGGATAATCAGAAAAGAAGCAGGAGGAGGGATGGAAAACAGGAAGAGAAGACTCAAGGGGCAAAAAAGAAACAAGCAAAACTAGAGCCTCAATAATCCCTGGAAGGAATGCCTAAACATTTCTAGAAAATTGTTTTGATAAAAATACAGTATAAAATTCAGAAGATTAAAAAGGGTATATTAAAAAATTAAGTCTCTTTCCCCTGACTCCTTAAACTCAGTTTTGATCCCAAAGGCAACCAGCATTAATATTTTGTTCTTTCTTCTGGAGAGATGTATACAGCATGTTCTTTTTCATGAAAACAACAGTATGCTTTACTCACTGTTTTACGTCTTGTATATTTTCTTAAAAATAAATCCTGGAGCTTGTTCCACAAAAGTACATTTAGAGTTGCCTATTCCTTTTAATGACTGCATAATATTTTACTGTATAGATTATAGCATATTTTATTTATTCAGTTCCCTGTTAGATACTGAAGTTATAATCAATATTTTTAATTAAAAACCATAATGAACAAGTTCCCTATACACTTATCTCTTCAACCACATGTAAGCGTTTTTCTAGGATGAGCACCTAGAAGTGGAACTGCTTCATCAAAGGATTCGTATCAGACTAGGCTAAGAGGATGGAAAGTAAAATTTATTCTCCCCTTCCTGCATTCTTCACTTCTCCAGTTTGAGACAAGAAAAAAACAGCTTATCAGTGTTCAAAGAAATATGAACTAACTTCATTTGTCCTCTAGGAATATGTTGGAGTATTTGTTTTAGCCAGTTGTCTGGAAAAACTTAGCTTGTGTCCATACTATGTTTTCAGAAGACCTACCTCACAGTGCTCTCGATAAAGACTCTGCAGTGACTTGATATCCTCAAAGGTAGTACCATCTGGCAGAGAAGAGATTTCAACTTCTCCAAACTCTGGAAGTGCTCGAGATGCATCTGTTACCATGACAACACAATGGAAAAAAGTTACTGTGGATGGTGCCAATTAAAGACTAATGAAGGAAAATTTAAGCAGACTAAAAAGGAAAAAAAAAAAAATAAAGGTCAGAGGTGCAAAAAGCAAGGACTTTGCATACTAGTATTTTATAAATAAAACAGCAGCAGCAGCACAAAAGAATAGAGGGAATAGTTTTAAAATTTTGGAGAAACTAAATTTTCACTATGATTATACTGGAAATAACATATCATAGTGTCTCTCAATGCAGGACCCCTATGATAAAAAAAATACCTTGAGCTGGCCAGTATAAATTTTAGTTATTTTTATCATTTTGTTACTTAGGTATATAAAATACATTAGCTTTAAACTCATTATGCTTATACTTCTCATATAATCATAAACCAAAAGACCTACAAAGTAAGTATAAAGAAACCTAAAAAAAAAACAAACATTAAACTTCACAGTGTTAATTTATATGACAGATGATGATGTTGTCCTGTAACTGAATCTTTCATGACATGAATATGGTATTGACTGCTGCAGTGCAGAAACTTTTGAGTTTGACAACCAACACATACTTCATGGTGGCTGGTTCTCCCATTATGTTCCTATATTCAAATGAGCTGTGAAACTTTCCTCCACACAGAGCACTGGGACATCATTTAGCCTTCCCTTGGGATAAAGCTGTAATTTACATAGTAAGTCTGTTCTTTTCTCATTAGCTCTGGACAATTAATGCAATACACTCTGGTGCCAGCCTTATCATAAATTCAAATACAAATGTGGAAACTAAATTTTCAGAACAAGTATTCATTCTAATCTTCTAGGTTATCCAAAATATGCTTTTTTAAAAAAAGATTATAATTGAAATAAGAGCATAAAATAAGAAACATAAAAATTCGTGTTGCGAGCTCATACGTCTATAAGAATATACTTGAAGACTCTAGTCTGTGAATGCTGCCATAATGTTCTGATACTTCAGTAGCTATTCTGTCCTGAGAGTACATTTTAGTTGTCTTTGTCAGAAAGTGCACATAGACACATATACACACAGACACATACACACACTCTGATATATTCTACTAATTTTGATCTGTTGCACCGAAACTATGCACGTTCATCTCTAGAAAAGCTGTCAATTAGAGTGTAAAATGGCATTCTGCACATTTAGGTTTTACAGGAATATGCAAAATGTTCAAGTTCCACTTAACTCTTAAGTAACAAGAAACATGTATACCACTTACAAAATTACAAAAATAGGAAATACTATGATCAATTTAAAAGAATAAATTACTTAAAAGTTTATAATTTTTTCTAACCTGAGATTGTATGCACATGCAACTTTTTACATAGGAAATGAGAATTGCTTTTGGCACTTGAAGTTACTAATATTACTGAAACTACAACACAATTTTGATCACAAATGCCCAATTAATACAAATTCTGGGAAACAATCCCACAGAAATGAGCCTTTAATTCATACGAATTTAAAAGTTTTACATAGCTTGAGATTTTTAAAAATGTCTAGTGGACACAAGAAAAGTAGAAATGAACTAGAACTATCACATAATGTGCACAGTTTCAGCACACACAAAAAATCTATGTAATTAATATCTGTAATAGACACTGTACTTGGATAAAATACTACTGCAGTTCTATTGTTTTCAAAATTCTAACAACAACTAATACGCATTACACCTTAACATACCTAAAAACTGTTGATGATGTTGACTTTGGGCAATTACAGTTTGCTCAACAGATGTGCCTGTTTGTTGACCACTTCCTGTGAAACCATCTGCAACCCCATCAACTTTCTGCATAGGCTTGTACCTAGAAATATTAGATGGGAAAAAACAAATAAACCAAATTATTCCTTGCATTTTTGTACTACACAAAACTCCCAAGGCATTCAATTTTGTTTTATCTTCTTTAACTGTCTCATGATAGTTATAAAAGATTTTCTTCCTTGATAGTCTCATAAAGTTAGGATGAGGAAATTTTTTAAAGTGTAAAAAGAAAAAAGGAGAAGCACTCAGGAAGGGCACCCATTTTCAAAAATTCAGAAATTTAGCTAAGAATGAAAGAGTTATGAGGTATTTCTTTGGACATCAGTGGCAAGGAAGTCCATGATTATACTTTTAATACACTATTTGAACATAATTCTTAATGGCCAATGGATCAAGGGAAAAACATTTTAAATACATTGGGATGTGAATCTGAATTAAAATCTAAGAGTTTGGGCCTGAGAGATGTTTAAAGTGGCCTTTATTTAATTAATATCTCCAAAATGTGGTTCAGCCTAAAACTCAACCATACTGTTTTCCATATCACCTAAAGCCTCCCATGCATCTCAACACATTCATCTCCCTTGACTTCTGTCCACATCTGCAAATATAAAGACCATAAGCATCAGCTTGTAGCAAAATGCATGCAAAAATCCATCTGTAAACCTGAGTCATCAAATTTTAAAAAGTAAAAAGAATAAAAGTCACCTATAGTTATGCATTTATCTTTAGGTCCTAGTCATATAACCTTAAGAACTTTCCATACTTTTAAAACAGAAAAAGTATACTTCAACAGCATAGGCAAGAAAGAAAGATGCTTGGGAGAGAAATACCATAGGAAAAATGCATAGGTAAGTCTCCTAAGAAAAGCAAATATAAAATAAGAAATAAGCAGCAACTATAGTTTCTTCTGTTTCTAAGGTCTCGAATATTTTTATTCATTTTAGAAATTGAAAAAACAGATATATGTAAGAAAATGTTAAAATCTACAATAAGTTTATCTACACTTATGTACTTTATGCTGTTTGTCCTTCCATTTCTCTCCATTTCTAAATATATTTATAAACAGAACCATCCAGATATTTAACTCTTACACTGATACTGTAAGTTAACTGTTAATAGTGTGTTAATGTGAAATTACTGTGAGTAGCAATGTCCCCAATAAATGAACAAGATATGCTCAAAGGTGCCTACAGTCTGACAACAGATAGGAAATGAATGGATCTGGTGAAACATCACACAAACTAATGTTGAGGTTGCTTAGGAAGTAACTCAACCTTGAATGTTATGATGACTTAGATAAATGAAACTTCCATGAAAAACTGCAGAGTCACTCATAATGACATTTACTTGTATTTTTTATGTGACAGGAATCTCACAAAGAACTATATGAAAAGCAAAAATAAAGTCAGAAGATGAACAGGGTGAACAAAGGATACAACACGCGTCAGCTTCATTCTTGTTATTTTAGTGATGACCCTGTACACCAAAATGTTGGTTGTTACTTTCTAATGATATAAAAGAACTCAACCCTATTCTTTTATATAATGGAAAAAAACATCTGAAAGTACTTTTCAATTGGGGCCACATCAAGAGATAACACATGGTTTAATATTGTAGTGTGCTAGAAGTGCCATTTATTTAAAAGAAAAAAAAGAATGTTTTTCTGATTTTTTCCCTCCTTAAAGAATCATCTTAGAGAGGCAAAAAAAAAAAAAAAATCCTTTGTGAGGCAAGAACTTTGAGTACTTTTGTGGGAGAGCAGTTACTAACCATTCTGTTCTAGAAGACTTTAATGATTTTATCTTTAGGGAATACAGTTAGAGAAGCTTTTATCCTTATTGATCCATTCCAGGTTTCATTTGATTTTAGCCTCCTTTTTTCAACTATGAAATTTTATATCACTAATAAAAGAAGCTAAAATTGTTTAACCACGTTTCTTCATTTATGTAATAGGGTTTGGGGATCATGGAATTAATAAACGAAAGTGGTTAAAGGGACTGGAATTACTTACTCTAAAGAGCAAAATGGAAATATTTCCTATAGTCTTCAATTATATCAATTTTCAATGTAGGGCGAGAGAGTAATTATTAGACTTTGTCCAGCTATGCTTTATCAGTCTCCTTTGTCCTTCACAGCATCTAGCATACTACAGATGTTTAGTAGGCACAAATATCAAGGACCATAAAAGAATATGACATATATTCACCTTAGACTGACACACAGACATTGTACACATGTGTGTCATCTTCTACTTGCACATTGTGCTTAGCAAGCCTATAGTCTGCAAGGAAAATGATCTACTTCCTCAGAAAGATGTAGACAGCAGAAGTTCCAAACGAGAAAGAGGTATTTTTAATAAGCACTCAAATCACAACACATTATAATTAATGAATGATTATGCTTAATAATAATGATATCGAGTGGGAAGCACTGATTAGAGGTATACTCTACTATACAGGAGATTCAAAAATTCATTAAGATTAGCTTGTAGACAAAAAGGAAAAAAGTTAATTCTGGAGAAATTTCTGCAGGTCAGTACTTAAGAACAAATCTTATAAAGAAGAGGTGAAGAAAAAAAAAAGAAAATACATTCAAAACTGGGCAATAGGAGGTTTAATTCTAACCATTAAAAAAAAAAGAAAATACATTCAAAACTGGGCAATAGGAGGTTTAATTCTAACCATAGAGTAAAGGCTGCAAAGTGAATGATGGATTGAATGGATTGGGTGAAAATGCACTAAGTGTTTCTATTTTTGCTTCCCTGGGTAATAATAAAGTGTTAGTCACTCAGTTGTGTTTGACTCTGTGTGACCCATGAACTGTAGCCCACCAGGCTCTTCCATCCATGGGATTTACTAGGCAAGAATACTGGAGAGGGTTACCATTTCCCTCTCCAGCAGATCTTCCTGACTCAGGGATCAAACCCAGGTCTCCTACATTGCTGGCACTCTTCCCACCACAGAAGCCCTTTGCCTCAGTAACAAGACCTCTATGTGTCAGAAGCTTATGTTGTATCTCTTTAGAAAAAGCTGTGAAGACAAGTTTGGGAGGGTTTTGTGACATAAAGAATGACAAAAGAGATTTCTGTGGTGGTCTAGTGGTTAAGAATCCACCTTGCAAAGCAGAGCACAGGGTTCGATTACCAGTCAGGAAACTTATGGTTCCATATGCCATGGAGCAACAGGGCCCACACATCATAACTAGAGAGACTGCATGCTTCAAAGCACTTCAGAGCCCACAATCCACAACTACTAAAGCCTGTGCGCTCTGGAGCCTGCTCACTGCAACCACTGAGCCTGTGTGCCACAGCCAGAGTTAAGCATCGCGACAAAAGATCTCACGTGCTACAACTAAGACCTGATGCAGCCAAAGAGATAAATAATAAAAAAGAATGACATCGGAAGGGCAGATATATGGCTCATATATAAGAACAGTATGAGTGTGGGCCTATAAATAAGAGAGAGCTTCCAGGCAGTGCTGACTTTTCCCAGTAGCGGCATTTCCAAATGCCAGGTATTGCCTGGTACTAAGTTGATACTTAGAAAGAAACCCCAAGAAATTAGAAATATTGAACTGAGGAAAGCTGGATGTTCATTTTCCTGACGTCCTAGCTAAGGATAACATCCTATCCCTGCCATTACTTCAGAGAACTGAGGCTTCCCAGAGAAGGAGGGAGTTTAATAGGAAGCTGAATAGCCACATTAAACATAAGATAAACAAATACATGTGGTAACTGACTCTTCTTGGAAGAAATAGTGATAGATGATATTATATTAGGTTTTGAAAGCTATTTAAATATCAGTATCTGAGTAGGTTTCAAAAAAATTCAAATGCTAGGCTTACTTTAGATCTATCTAACAAAATCTTTGAGAATGGGGATTAGGAATTTATTATTTTAACTAGCTTCTTATATATTTCTTAGGTTGTCTTCACAGAACTAGTCTATAGGAGCATCTTGGCCCAATAATAAATTCATTCAGTCAAATGTTGTAGAAATAGAACCATAACATTACAGAAAAGTCATTTTTATAAGTCATTTCTCAATTTTTCAATAAACTATATTTGGAATATAAATAACTATCTCTGAATAGATGGTGGATGATTAAATGAATGTATGAATGAATGCTCAAGGTAACACCTTTCACTGTATCAGACCATCAATTGATTTTAACAAACAGAAAATCTAGATAACAAATATCTACTTTACTATAGGTAAAGTATTGTAGGGGAATAGCTTTGAACAGGCTGTGTGTGCATAGAATTTTCCAGGATGTTTTAATATTCCATTGACTTACATGATAATCTAACATTATCTTAGCTCTGGTTGAATTTAAAGTGATCTTTTAGCATTGAAACACAGCTTTCAGATTTCCTATCTTTTTTTTTTAATTTATATTTTAATTGAAGGATAATTGCTTTAGAGAATTTTGTTGTTTTCTGTCAAACATCAACAAGAACCAGCCATGTCTCTATCTTTTCTAAATAAAATAATCACTATTTAAATACTAAAATTACAAAAAAAAATGTTTTCTACTGAAAAAATTTTGTTGAATCTTTCAAAAAACAAAACTCTTTAGTGTTTAAGAATTATCTCCTTTTACTCTCATTTATTTTTACAAATTTATTGTTTTATAATAGGCTTTCTTATAGTAGATTCTTAGTGCTCTTGAGTTGTATATTCTCTGATAAAGACCTGTGCTACATCAAATGAACAAACAGCTCTTGGTTTCAAAATTAGTAAGAGGCAAATTATAATTTTAACAGCTTGCAACTCCATGGGCAATCAAAGCTAAAGTTGTTAATGATTAAGAAATCAAAGAAACTCTAATGCTTTAATAGCTGAGCATTATGCATGAAACCTGTCACTAACAAAGAAACTTGGAAAATTATTAGGAATCTTCCCCCATGGGGTTAGTCATAGCTGTTATTTAGAACTTGGACAGCTGTAACTCTACTGTAAAATAATATCTAATTCTGTCAATAATCTCACACATATAGTCACTGAAGGAGTTCAATGGAAGGCAAAGAAGGGTATATATTTACCATTACATTCAACTAATAGTAACAGGTAGAAGGATTTTCAACAGACTAAATGAACCATTTGGACAAGTATCTTTGAACCAGGAGAAAAATGCACAAGCAAGATGTAAAATCTGAGCTGTATAGGCATTTAGAGTCATCATTATGCTTATAACTATAGAGTACAAAATCATTTGATCTGCCATGAACAAACCGAAATGCTGAGCTCATAACTGGGACAAAAGGCTAAAATTTTCTGCAGGAATCATGACATTCCCTTTGGAAAAATTGTCCCAGAAAATTCTTAGGTGACTTGAGGTATGAAGTAAATCAAATGATATAAACATGAACAGATCAGAAGAAAATAATGTTGAGTGCCATCTTTTCAGAATAGTAATGGACTTCTTGATGTCACACTGAAAATGTTTCTATCTTGACTTCTAGCATCAACCCTGCTGATTAATGACAGTTATTACAACTCTTCAATCTTTGTTGGTAGCTCTATATTTGTCTCGTCATTAGCTCTACATCTATAATTGGGAAAGGAGAGTAGGAAAAATTAAATTCAAACGGGAGTATTTGAGTTCATTGCAGCAGTTTCAGTAGGAAATGTGGGAGAAGCAGGGAAGGGAAGAGGTTGAAGCTGTTGGCTAAAAGAAGCCTGTGGATCCTTTATTCATTTCACAAATGATGCTCACTGCTCTCCTAGGTGCTGAAAATGCACTGCTGAAAGAAGCAAATACAATTCCCTTAGCTCATGAATTCCTTCATTGAGTTCTCCTATTGTACGTAATTTAGGCTTAACTATGTAGAACTGATATATTCTTGTTACACATATGTATGACACCTTTATGATACTTCTTTTATGTATAGCTGGTCCTTTCTGTTAAACTGATCCTAGAGGAATGCTTCCACTCTTCCTTTATTTGGAGAATGACAACATGACTCCACCTGACTGCAAGACAGTAACAAAAACAAAAAAGGGCATCTGAAGCTCTATCTCAGAAAAAATAAATTAGTGAGCTTCTTGCATAAAGCAAAATTAAATAAGCCTGTTTCCTTATCAGTAAATAACAAACAACATAATTGCCAAATGAGATCTTGCATATAAATGAACATTTCACAAGTTCAATAAATGTTCATCAGAAGAATTAATATTAACAAACTTTACATGAATTACTATACTTAATAATTACTGAATGTGATTATTTATGACTCTATCTTCAGTGGAAAATATATTTACATTAGGGACTTGCTGCAGCAGTATAGTGAACATTAAATACCTCAGTGCCAAGATTCCTTATTTTTTTCCAAAAGCCAAACGCACAGACATCTGATCATCTTCTCACTAAAGACTCCTGCCACCTTCAGCTGCCTCAGAGCAATTAACCAGTCCTAGATGGTTATCTCAGTAATGACCTCAGGGAATTTATGGTCAGGAAAGGAACTGTAAACCATTAACATCAATCACAGTTGAAAACCACTGGCCCAGAGGTGTAAAGAAATGAAAGCCAAACTTGCCCAATTTCCCAGCTTCATTCTTCTCCAAAACAGCCTTATTCTTTAATTTTTAAAGTTGAAGTATAGTTGATTTACAATATCGTGCTAGTTTCACGTGTACAGCTCAATGATTATATAAAATGCAGTCCATTTTCAGAGTCTTTCCCCTTGTAGGTTATTCAAAAATGCTGAGTGTATTTCCCTTTGCTATACGGAAGAAGGAAACATATCTTGAGATAGAGAATTGTATCCAGGAAGTTTGTTGGGGGGCACCCAGGGGATCAATGCCCATGGACGGGGTGGTGAAGGAAGGAAGAATGGGCAGGCGGAGGAGTTGAGTGCTTTTGTGTTTTTTTTTTTTAATTAAAAAATATTTTCAATTGGAGGATAATTGATTTATAATGTTGTGTTCATTTCTGCCATACATCTACATGAATTAGTCATAGGTGTACATATGTTCCCTCCCTCTTGAATCTCCCTCTCATCTCCCCCCGCCCCATCCCACCCCTCTGGTTGTCACAGAGTACCAGGCTGAGCTCCCTGTGCCACACAGCAACATTTCGTTAGCCTTCTATTTTACACATAGTAATATATATATTTCAGAGCTGCTGTCTCAACTTGGTCCACCTTCTCCTTCCCCCACTGTGTCCATAAGTCTGTTCTCTATGTCTGAGTTTTTATTCCTGCCCTGCAAATAGGTTCATCAGTACCTTTGTCATGACAAACTGGAAAGGTCTTAGAGAGATGGGAATACCAGACCATCTTACATGTTTTCTGAGAAACCTGTATGCGGATCAAGAAGCAACAGTTAGAACCCTGTATGGAACAACTGAGTGGTTCAAAAATGAGAAAGGAGCATGACAAGGCTGTTTGCTGTCACCTTGTTTGTTTAATCTATATGCTGAGCACATCATGAGAAATGCCAGGCTGGATGAGTTACAAGCTGGAATCAAGAAAAGCAGGAGAAACATCAACAACCTCAGATGTCCAAATGTTACCACTCTAATGGCAGATAGAGAAGAGGAACTAAAGAGCCTCTTGATGAGGGTGAAGGAGGAGAATGAAAGAGCTTGCTTAAGACTAAATAAAAACACTAAGATTGTGGCATCCGGCCTCGTTACTGCATGGCAAATAGAAAGAGAAAAGGTGGAATTAGTGACAGATTTCCCCTTCTTCCCTCATCGCTCAGTTGGTAAAGAATCCGCCTGCGATACAGGAGACCCTGGTTTGATTCCTGGGTCGGGAAGATCCCCTGAGGAAGGGATAGGCTACCCACTCCAGTATTCTTGGGCTTCCCTTGTGGCTCAGCTGGTAAAGAATCTGCCTGCAGTGTGGGAGACCTGGGTTCAGTCCCTGGGTTGGGAAGATCCTCAGGAGAAGAGAAAGGCTACCCACTCCAGTATTCTGTCCTGGAGAATTCTAAGGACTGCATAGTCCATGGGGTCACAAAGAGTTGGACACAACGGAGCAACTTTCACTTTCCTCTTCTTGGGCTCCAAAATCACTGCAGACAGTGATAGATGGTGACTGCAGCCATGAAATCAGAAGACTGCTTCTTGGCAGGAAAGTTATGACAAATCTAGACAGTGTGCTGAAAAACAGAGACATTATTCTGCTGACAAAGGTCCATATAGTCAAGGCTATGGTCTTTCCAGTGGTCATGTATGGTTGTGACAGCTGGACTATAAAGAAGGATGAATGCCAGAGAATTGATGCCTTTAAACTGTGGTGCTGGAAAAGACTCCTGGAAGTCCCTTGGACACAGGAGATCAAACCAGTCAATCTTAAGGGGGATCAACCCTGAATATTCACTGGAAGGACTGATGCTAAAGCTGAAGCTCCAGTATTTTGGTCATCTGATGTGAACATATGACTGATTGGAAAAGTCCCTGATGCTGGGAAAGATCAGGGCAGGAGGGGAAGAAGGCGTCAGAGGATGAGACTGCTGGATGGCATCACTGATGCAATGAAACGTGAACTTGGACAAACTCCGGGAGATGGTGAAGGACAGGGAGGCCTGGCATGCTGCAGTCCATGGGACTGCAAAGAGTCAGACATGACTGGGCGACTGAAAAACAACAATTATTATTAATTTCCATTCTGCAGATGAAGAAACTGAGGTTCAGTTAAGTTCAGTCACACACACCAAAGTGCCAAGCAGCCTGTACTCAAATCCCTATTTCCAAACTTTAAATATAGAATTCTTTTCACTAGTCTACAAAACTATATTAAGAAAGGTCTTCTAATGACAGAGGTTCTTGCCCTCACTCCTTAGGAACACGCATGCTTTCACATCTGTCTACAGCCAAAGCGCAACTAGCCTTGCTTTCCAATTGGCCTCTATTTTCCTCCCCTCACTGCCGCAAAAATCCCTTTTTTGTTCACAGAATCCAATTCCTATGAAGAGACTGTTCACAGAGTCAGGAAGTGACACATTTCTTCACTTATTTAGGACATACTCAACTGTAATCTTCCCCTTTATTTCATATGCAAAACTTTTATTACATGTGTACATTTCTCTTTGGGCTATACTACCTCTTGAGGGAAAGAATTCTTATAAGATCAAAGATAAGAGGCCTGGGTTCTTGTCCTGGTTTCTATATGATCGTGGATATATTACCTACTCTTATGGACTTCAGTTTTTTCATCAAGAAAACTGCACTTTTACGTGCACTAGGTGACCCTTTGCTCCAGCTCTATGACTCTGTGAATTCGCTTTTAGATGTGATGGACATATTTTATACGCACCATTGACGGTTATGTATTTGGTGAAGGAATCAAATGCAGCAAAGCACATTGTCAAAAGCACTTGACTCTATTCCACCACTTTTGCTACTAGAATTTGGAAGAATAACTGAAATATATGTGCCAACACTCTCTATGTGCATCTTTTAAATATTAAAAAGAAACTGCAGCAAAGATTTTTATTTAGATCATATAGCTGAAAATTATTCACCTCCTTTTTGCTCTACACTAACCTAATTTATTTATTGTCTATATTAGAGTAAGCAAATTAGTCCATGAGTGAAATTCCTTGAAAACTGAAGATTACCTCATTTAAGTGCAGAAGTTATTTTCATGTGAAATATTTTCAACAGGAAGGTCTTAATAATTACCCAATTATCACACATTCTCCTGCTTCCTTAATCAGAGTGCTTAACCTCTTTTTGATTACCTATAATGCCATCAATATGCCAAATAGTTATCACTAGATTTTAGTCACTATAGTGCTACTTAAAGGGCCTACTGGAGTGCCTAGGTCTATGTGTTCCTCCATGGAATATGCAGATTGCTGGGATGAATAACCCAAAAGGGAATCAAAGACACTTGTCTACTTTTATTTCCTCTTGCCAGCTGTTATATCTCACGATTGCCTATGAATCAAGTGGGCTCTAATCTGCTCCTTTATTTTAGGTAAATGACTTGAGGATGGATTCATCTTTTCAATTAAGCTAATCTATGGGCTCTGTGACATCTGTTTTTCAATCAGAAGCTGTTTCCATTTATTTCCATACTCATGGCTATGTTCCCATATGGTGGTGTTGCTGGGAATTTGATTTGCAGATAAATGGAAATTTCCTCTACTAGTGGAAATTTCCTCTACTGTCCTATCAGATCTTCAAATGAGATACCATATGTAAAGGAGTTCTAAAAATTATAAAGCTATGCAAAACAAAAATCATTATAAATGCTATAGCTACAGTGATTCCAAACAAATGAGAAAAAAAATGCACAAACTGACCTCCAAAAAATGATTTTTTTGATAAAATAATTACTATTTATACTTGAATTTTCTTATAGGAACAGGTGAAGCACATACATTTACACTATGGAAGATGTGCACATATAGATTCATAAAAAACCTCTAATGTATTTAAACAATTTGAATATTCTAAAATACTAAATACTAGTAGATGCTATAAACTATTTTAAACTTTTCAAATGTCCCTCGTACTTTACCAGGATGAATGGCAGTCTCTTCTTATGTGAAATTTAATACATGCAGTGGACTCATTTGAATTTTGAAACCATCTTATTTTATAAGCTCTAAAGCAATAAGTTCTTTTTCCACTGTGTTCAACAAATAATTTAACCCTTGCATTTAGATTCATGAAGAGACACTTTTCCTCTTCTGTACAAGTGCTTCCTCTCAGTGGGGTAATTGGCTTCACTGAAGGCCCATCAATGTTGCCAATGATATAACCCTTCAGAGATACTTTAAAAAAAGCATTTCCCTCTGTCCTCCTAATCCCAATGAGGGGTTGGTGAAGTTGGTAATAGAAGCAATTATCCAAGACACCATGCCAAGAGAAACTGTCCATAATCCTAAACTTGTACCATTAACAAATAACAACAACAAATTAAAGGAAGTTTCAGTACTTCTTTGGTTCTCTAATGTTCTTATTTCATAAGAAAGCAAACACTGTAAGAAACTAAAGTCTTATGAACTATGAATATCACTGAGAATTTTATATCACTTCTTAAATACAACCATATTATATCTAATTCTAAAAGCAGTACTTGGATTGCAGGGTTTTCATAGCTCATTAAACTTTATAGTTCTGAAATCTGTTACATAAGGAGACCTTTGTAACTTTGGTTTTGCTTACCTAACCCAGGCTTTGTAAAAAGAATGTTCCTTGAATGCTTCCATTTCCATGAAAACTTGCAGTGAAATCACTGGATAAAGTAAGCTTCAGATATCTTAGGTGCAATTTACCAGCGCATTGTTCATATTTAACTTTGAATATATGTTATTTTTGAACGGATCTTTTCTTTCTTTATTGCACCAACATCTCCAATGTGAAGTGCTGCTATGCATGAGTGCAGACACTATACCAGAAAGTAAAAGCTATAAGCGTTGTCACTAACAGGTGGAAACAGTAATTGTAAATCAAGACAAAGAACAGTTTATTCCAACTCACACAAACTCTGTTTCCAAACATAAAAAGGGACTGTTTTATGTTTCTTCCCTAGAACTCTTCTTAATATATTTCATTGACTATACTTCAAAAAACAGGAATCAGTAATTTCAAAACTAAGTTTGAGAATCTGTGAAACATAATTTATATAATAGCCAATCTTGAACTGACTCTTCAGTCTTGAATACTTGCACTAGAAATTATATCTGTATTAACAAGCGCCTTTACCTCCAGTCTCCTCCCATTAAATATGTCTTGCCCCAAATCGAAAAGTAATCTCTTCAGACAAAATCTGAATGTGTCACTGCTTTGTTTGGAAGCAAGTCTTTGAAGTCTTGACAGTTTCTAAGCACAGTCATTAACTCCATATACAACCAAATCCCTTCATCTGTGATCCAAACTACTTTTAAAATCTCATCTCTCACTCAAGTCTAATCTTAACCCTAAAGGACCCAATCTTCTCAGTACTCCTCCTGCAATATTGGCCTCACCATATCAGAGTGTATTCACCAGAGATGTCATGGACTTTATGCCTCAGTGGTACATGTGTTTACATTATTCCCTCTGCCTAAATGTTCCTCTGTTATTCTGATCCCTCTAATTCCCTACTCAAATAGCACCTTCTCTGTGAAACTTCCCAATCCTCCCTTTCCAAGATTTTGCTCAAACCGTTTGGCAAAGTATTCCAATAGTTCCTTGATTAAAGCTCTGTTTTAGTATTTCTTAGGCTGCATTATCAGAGAAGGCAATGGCACCCCACTCCAGTACTCTTTCCTGGAAAGTCCCATGGACGGAGGAGCCTGGTGGGCTGCAGTCCATGGGGTCGCTAAGAGTCAGACACTACTGAGCGACTTTCCTTTCACTTTTCACTTTCATGCATTGGAGAAGGAAATGGCAACCCACTCCAGTGTTCTTGCCTGGAGAATCCCAGGGAGAGCCTGGTGGGCTGCCGTCTATGGGGTCGCACAGAGTCGGACACGACTAAGGTGACTTAGCAGCAGCAGCAGGCTGCGTTATGGGCTTCCCAGGTGGCAGTAGTGGTAAAGTACCTGCCAACCAATGCAGGAGACATAAGAGACATGGGCTCAATCCCTGGGTTGGGAAGATCCCCTGGAGGAGGCCAGGGCAACCCACTCCAGTATTCTTGCCTGGAGAATCTCATAGACAGAGGAGCTTGGAGGGCTATAGTCCATAGAGTCGAAAAGAGTCAGACAGGACTAGTGACAGCATGCACACAGGCTGCATTACCTTATAACCTGGTCATCTAATTTCTTAACTCCTCAAAGGTAAGAACTGTGTCTTATCTCTGCACTCAGGACCTAGCACATGGTAGAGATGCAACCGGTGCTGTTACCAAATAGATAAAGGGCTACTGCATGGTATGGCTTTTCCAGGTCCAACAGTGGTAAAGAATCTGCCTGCCAATGAAAAAGACACAGGTTCAATCCCTGGGTCAGAAGATCCCCTGGAGGAGGAAATGGCAATCTACTCCATTGTTTTTGCCTGGAAAATTCCATGGACAGAGGAGCCTGATGGGCTGCAATCCATGGAGGTCACAAAAAAGTCGGACTTGACTGAGCATGCGCACACTGCATGGTATCCTTTTCCTCCAGTCGTAACTTAGAACTAATGCATCTGATTACGCTAGTATGATGTGGAGGAGATCTTGCCAAGGTGACTCACTATCCCAGATCAATGGATCAAGCAGATTGACTTAGATCATCTGACTACCTGAGTGCAGTACTTCTTTTCCCTATCAAATATTGCATGCTCAACTGAAAATAAAAACTGGAACTACTGCCATGGCTGAGCTATAGTAGAGAGAAAGATTTTTCATTTTGCTCCAAACTGTGATATAAGTCACATGAGACAGAAAGCCTCTGGCTATGTAGCAACTTTACATGCTTGTGCAAATCATTTAACCTCTCTGGGACTTATCTGAAAAAACAAAACAAAAAAACCAGGGGTTTTAGTGCTTTGACTGCCACAAGGCTGAGGAGGCAGACGACACTGATGTATTTTTCAGTTCTAAGATCTATAACTCTATCTATCCATCCATTCATGATCCACCCATCCATTCATGAATGCTTGAGATATCTTAAAGTCCTAACATTTATAATTCTACATTTATGAAAGTTGGAGTCAAAGAAAACGCAAGAAGTCCCAAACATTCTGCAAGAATTTATATTGTCAAAAAGAATGACTTAAAAACATGTGCAGATTAACAAGACGCTCATGAATATTGACAAATTTCTCCAGATGCTTCTTATAGCATGTGTTTAGTCTCCTTATTGGGATAGTTTGGGATGTCACGTTTATTTAAAGGGACAAAACAGGCTGTTTGATGAGTAATTTTTAAAAGATTTGGAAAACAGAATGAGTGAAATTCTCAATCATATCTGAGAACTGTCTGTAGTGAAAGCATATCAACAATAGTGACATTCTTGCACACTTAAGTATTTGTTCTACTCGTTCAGAAAAAAAAAAAAAAAACTGAAACAGCTAAAGAAATCCGTAATTTTGACATGTCAATGACAATCCCAAAGTCTACCTTTGTTTCTGTTGCATGGGTTGTTGTCTCATAGCCATATACTGCATATCTTCTTGGAGGCGATTAAGAGGGGAATCAGGCTTGACACGAATCCCATAGTAATGGTACTTGGAGTTTCCTCTTCATAAGAGAACAGCAAACAGAGACAAAAAAGTCAGTCAAGTCAATATCAATAACATAGGATTCCATTTAATTTCATATTTGGAAAAATTAGGTAAACGCAAACTGAATGTTTTATATCTATGATTTACCTGTTCTGGACACCTGTATATTTTTATGGTGGCTACATCTGAAGAATGAAAATAAGATTCTGAATCAATCAGTTCAAGGCCCTAAGAAAAATCTTTCCTTATAAACTTTTGCTTAAATATTAGTCACAGTATATTTGTTTGATTTAAATTACACTTTGTTTTCAAATTTATATTTTAGCTATAATGTAGAAAATTATATTAACAGGATATTCACTAACAGGATAAAGGGCTACACACTAAGAATTTACTATAAAGTAGTTATGCAGAACAAAGAGGAAAAAAATATTAATTCTACTGTCTTGAGAAGTCCTGTATTTTTCTAGTTCTATTATTGCAGGGGTGATTAAAATAACTTCATTGACACAAGACATTGTGAAGTCTATTATTTAAAATTTTGAAACCTAAAAAAGCAGGCATTTAATCCTACTGATTTCAAAACATATTTTATTAGTCTCTGTTTTTATGGATTCATATCAGTTTTGCAGGCTGAATAAGATGTGTCACAACAGATATGGAGAAATTTCTCTGTGAAAATGGCAAATTTCCACCTGGATAAAAAAATTGTCACAATTTCCTCATGTTCATGAGAAAGACCATATTTGTTATTAGAAACGACAAAGTTTTACCCTGAATGAAATTTGCAAATTCTTTCAAAAATAACATTTTAAATATGTAAATTTTTGCAAATAGAAAATAGTAGTTTTTCACAAGTCTATATATAGCAAGCCATCAATGCTCTTTCCAATTTTTTCTTTCATTTACAAAAAAAAAAATCCAAGTGGAGTGTGGATTCAATATTTTATATAAAAATAAAACAAAATTTTACTTCCAAGCTTCAAGAACATACATTAGATGAATCCTATATATTTGAAAATACATTAAATTTTTATTATATAAATAATATTGGTAGTCTAAAAAAGTAGACTACCAATTTGAATACCTACACAGTTATCGGTATAGGCATTTGAATACCTACACAATTACAGCAAAATAAACCAGTAGGAAAACTTAATGCCTTCCATTTGCAGACATTAGATTTTTTTCTCCAAGATCCACTGCCAAATAGAGCAAAATACAAAAACAAACAAACAAATACTACAAACTCAGTTAGCCCTGTTCTCCCCCACAAATGGCAGAACAAGAGGGAAAAGCCAATGACAAAGTTGCAAAGTGAAATGACATTGTTCTTGTGAGACCCCAAAATACATGAAGTATCTATCAGTAGTTTCTCTTCAGTTTCCGATCAATCAGCACTTTGGGTGTGTTGGTGCAGAGGTGGTTCTTTCTGTGCCAATGGAGATGGCTGGGGGATAGCAGTATGTTCTGTGGTCTTGTTTTAACTTAATTTGGAGATGGGATGTAAGAAAAGCTACCCTTTGACTTGCCTTTGTTTAGAAACACGGTGACTTTACTCATCTTTTACTTAGCTCCAGAAACTTGAGAAACAGTCTGGTTCTGGTTTGAACGAATTCACCAGATAATTTTATTGATGGATAAGTAACAATTCGGAGAAGGCAATGACACCCTACTCCAGTACTCTTGCCTGGAAAGTCCCATGGACGGAAGGGCCTGGTAGGCTGCAGTCTATGGGGTCGCTAACAGTCGGACACGACTGAGTGACTTTCCTTTTCACTTTTCACTTTCATGCACTGGAGAAGGAAATGGCAACCCACTCCAGTGTTCTTGCCTGGAGAATCCCAGGGGCGGTGGAGCCTGGTGGGCTGCCATCTATGGGGTCACACAGAGTCGGATGCGACTGAAGCGACTTAGCAGCAGCAAGTAACAATTCACATACGGTTTGCTTAGAAAAAAAAAATCTGAGTTGGTCTGCCTCATGATTTATAGTGATTTTCTTTCTGTTCCCTGGGTTAGGCATAGAAAATGAATGCTAAACCAGTTTCCACAGTAGAAAGAGTCCCTGGTACTTCACCCCTACCATTGTCAGCTTTTCTACATTAGAGTCCTGCTATCTTCATAACACAGTATTTGCTTAAACTTTCTCCATAGGATTTCTTTTCTTCTTATTCTTCTAGGCTTTGTTTTTCATCTCTAATTTCAAACATTACATACAATTTTAAAAGGAACAGGAGACACAACTGTTATATAGTGCAAAGGGGAAGAAAAGAACATAGAAAGTAAAAGCTGTAATATTGCAATATGTACTTATAGAGCCTAGAGTATGGATTCCACTCATTTGCAAACCCAAACAACCCCAATTTTGTCCTTTTCTATTTTAAAGATGCCTTTCAAAGCTTGAATGGAGCCTCAAAATAGGATTCATTGAAATCCCTTTCAGTAACAAAAAAGGCACAACAATACAGCTATTAGAATGCTGAATAAAGCCCAGAGATTCAAAATATTGGCACAGTATCCATAACTACTGATCCATCAGCTAGGATATAGTAGATTAGGTCCCCAAATAATGATTTTTGTGGTTCCAGGAAAAAAAATACTAGCAAAACAAAAAGACTTTTTCAAGTGATAGGAAGCTAGTTCCTTTACTCTGAATAAATAATCATATTCTTCAGTTTAAAATATACTATTCTTTTGAAGTATAGATAGAAGAAAATACATTTACGAGAGAACAGAACCTTTCGCAACCTGAAAGCTGTACAATCACTTAAAATGCAACAGAAAGGAATAATTCACACTCTGAATACATACAGACCTTGTAATCCTCATAAAACTGTAACATTCCTTTTTTCTGTATAAATTTACATTGAAGTCAATTACAAAGGCTCTGTTTATTTTATTAAGAATATTAAAAACTCTTTGCTAGAATACTATGGGGCTGTGACTTATCACTCATTAAAGATATATCATCTTATATATATTGTATAGCATCTTTACACTTACACTTTTAAATATAAATTGCGTAAGATATAACAAATCAGAAGCATGCATAAGACTCTGCTCAGCTAGTTAAAATATATTATGATACTTTGTAAAAAATTACAGCAGTAAAATGAAGCTCTGCAGTTTTAAGTACTATTTTCATCATATTTTTACTAATAATAACACTCATATACGTATTTCCAAAAGAAGGAAACAGAGAAACTCTAAGAGTCTTCCTCATATTTTTGATTTCCTTGTAATGGAACCATACTAAATTTTTGCTTCCATAAATGCATGGCTTCACAATCAAGAGTTTTAAAAAGGCTAGTAAAAGGTTAAAAAGGACAATGTTATTAACTGAGAACTTCAAATGTTCAAAACTTCTAAGTTCACCAAATAATTTTTAATTGGCCTCCAAAAGTGACACGAATAACTCAGCTTTAATTTCTTACTCTATGCAAATAAAAGAGTTATTTATAAAGAGCTTTCAATGTAATTTTGCAAATCAAGAGATACATGGTTTTCCACTGACTATGTCACTTTACTCATCATCTTTAGTACACTGATTTTCCAAAAGAGAAGAAAGTGGTATACACTGATTTTTAAAGCATCATATATAAATTTTCCATTAATAGCTTAAAAAGTGAAAGTCAAAGCGCTAGTCGCTCAGTTGTGTGCGACTCTTTGCAGCCCCATGCACTATAGCCCACCAGGCTCCTCTGTCTATGGAATTCTCCAGGCAAGAATATTGGAGTCAGTTGCCATTCCCCTTGTCCAGTGGATCTTCCCGACCTAGGGATCAAACCAGGGTCTCCTGCATTGGTCTGTTCATTTCTATGTGATTTGAGAATCAGTTTTTCTCAAAGCTTTGCTACTTGGATGTTTAGGACAAGACATCATTCTGTATTGTCAGTTTTCAGTGAATAATGGCTTTCCTTTTCCTGAGGATTTTCACAAACTGAGCTAATTTTGAAATTTTTTCTTAATGTATTATGTAATCAAATACTTTTGCCCAAACAATATACTGAATGACTACAGTTTAAAAAAGAGAGATTAGTTTATGATATTATCTTTTAGTACTAACCTAGTTCCCAATCTCCTGGTTCGCAGCCCCATGAAAATTGACCTTATTAGTTTTCCAAAAGAAGCAGCATTGACTGGATCCAGTTTGTGTTCCTGACAGTGTCGTAGGTAGTGGTTGTACAGAGTGCTTCTGGGAAGGCTCACTCCTTCTGCTGTCTCGTAATTGTCCAACAGCCACTGGAGCTAGTGTAAACAAGACAGGGTAAACACAGAGAAACTGAATCATTCACCAAAATGCCTCTAAGACACTGCAACTACAACACACAGAAATACATAGAAGATCTTCCTCAAACCGTATGACAGGGAATCTGTTGCAATTTGGAGGCCTGTGTAATCTGCATGTGAAAACTCTTGAAAGTTTAGATAGCTGACGAGCATTTATTGACCTTAGACCATGTCCATTCCTTCACACATTCAAGCACCTATACAGACATACTAGTTTTCCTTGTATTGATTCCTATTTTGGAGAGAAAAACCTCTTCAAGGAATTCAAATAATCCCATTAACTGCTTATAAATATAATTCATAATTGCTACAGAAATAAATATATTATCAAGCGTGGCATCATCACGGTGCATAATATGTCTTCAGTGCTGGTTTGTTACAACACATAATCAGCAGGCTGCCTTGTATAAATTTTTATATTAAGGCTCTATTCATTTTTATAGAATTCTAATTTACTTATCTAATTTACTGACATAAGATAATACAATAACAGTATTATCTACTGGGACAAATTCTATAAGCAGTAAGGAAAATTTTCAGTCTTTTCTTCCCCAGAAAGAAACTCGCTAGACACCGATTTAAAAAAAATTATGTGTAACGAAAAGGGATCACTTTTTTACAATCATTTGAGTTTCTCTATGTTTTTTTCATAATTTTGGAAAACACACTACAATGGTAGTTGGTAAAGCAATGTTTTCTCAGTCTGTAGTGCATATTTTAAAATTTTATGGGTGGCCAACGAGACATGAAAAGATGCTCAATGTCACGAATGATTAGAAAAATGCAAATCAAAACTATAATAAGGTTATCACCTCACACCAGTCAGAATGGCCATAATCAAAAAAATCTACAAACAATAAATGCTGGAGAGGATCTGGAGAAAAAACCCTCTTATATCAATGCTGGGAATGTAAACATGTATAGCCATTATGGAGAACAGTATGGAGATTCCTTAAAAAACTAGGAATAAATCTACCATATGACCCAGGAATCCCACTACTGGGCATAGACCCTGAGAAAGCCATAATTCTAAAAGACACATGTGCCCCAGTGTTCACTGCAGCACTATTTACAATAGCCAGAACACAGAAGCAACCTAGATGTCCCTCTATAGATGAATGGATAAAGAAGTTTTCATATGTATATATATATACACATGCATATATACACACACATGTAATATTACTCAGCCATAAAAATGAACTAATTTGAGTCAGTTCTAATGAGGTGGATGTACCTAGAGCCTGTTACACAGAGTGAAGTCAGAAAGAGGAAAACAGATACTGTATATTAACACAGACATATGGAATCTAGAAAAATGGTATTGATGAGTCTATTTGCAGGGAAAGAATGGAGACGCAGATGTAGAGAATGGTCCTGTAGACACAGTGAGGGAAGGAAAGAGTGAGAGGAATGGAGAGCACACCATCTACACATATACACTATCGTGTGTAATACATCCGGTGAGAAGTTGCTAGAGAACACAGAGAGCCCAGCCTAGCACCCTTTGATAACCTAGAGGGGTGGGATTCAGGGAGGGGAGGGAGGCTCAAGAGGGACGGGCTGTCTGTTTAATTATGGCTGATTTGAGTTGTTGTACAGCAGAAGCCAACACAACATGGTAAAACAATTTTCCTCCAATTAAAAAATAATTTAAGAAAATAAAGTTTTATGTTGTCCTGTGTGTATTTTTAAAAAATCATCTTTAAATACAGTCTGTGCAAGAAATTTTTAGAAAAATCAAATCTAAGCATTTATTACCGAGTTTCAATGTTAGTAAAATTAAATCATCAATCTGTTCATTATTTATTTACAAACATGTATGCGTGCTCAGTCATGTCTGACTCTTTCGCGACCCCACGGACTGTCAAACCCAGGTCTCTTGCATCTCCTGCATTGGCAGGTGGATTCTTTATCACTGTGCCACCTGGGAAGCCCTTATTTACAAAAAGGGAATTGAAATAGGTATAAATAACTTTCTTAAGGCCATACATAAACTGTCTCAGGGCCTGATATAGTTTCCAACACATTTCCCTAATGACTCACATATCAGTTATTATTGCTACAAAAGTAGCATATATATCACATATTACTTGCCTAAATCAAATTTCCATGCCATATATATGAAGTGTGGTAAAAAGCTGATATTATACATGCAATTCAAGTTAAATATAAGTTATGGAAGTAAAAGAATCCCTTTATTGAGCATCAACTATTAGCCAGGCAATGTGCTAGGCGCCTATCAGATGCAAAAATGAATGTGAGCTCACCCCTGTCCTCCAGTAATTCACACATACTAAAATGATAATATGGACAGTCAAATAAACTAAAGCATCTCTCCATTTTCCTTACATAAAGATTTATAATCAAACTTCAAACCTACACTTTCAGAATCTTAGTAAAAAACACCATTAAAATGTTTAAAAATTTTTTTTCCTTTAACCAAGACAATATTCCAGAACCATTTCAATTTCAAAGAGTCATACATGATATTTATATGTAACCAAAACTTATGTCATTAAACCCAAATTGATGTTGGCTTAGAAAATATGGCCACTAAGCCTAAAGGACAGAGCAGAGTACTTTAAAAAAAAATAAAAATTAATGTTCTGGTCAGGAAGCCTTTAAGTTCTCTATGAAGCACATGTGCATATCAATACATTTAAATATACCTATCGCCTCTGAACATATACAATCACCCCCTAAACATTTTTTTAAAGATTATACAAAATAAGCATTTATTTTTATAATGGTCAAAAAATTAAGAATTTCTTTTAATATGAATCATTTGTAACCTTACTGTTACTACACAACTTTTCTGGAGGCATTCACACATGATTCCTGAATATTCTACATGACACATAGAAGTTCACATAGACATATTCAAGGTAAACTGATTGGGATATTCAGTTATTAAAGCTCAGCCTAGTATTCTGCCTACAACAGTGGGTCAGTACCTCTCTTTAGCACTCCTTTTTAAATTTTTGAGACTTCATTGATTATGAGCACAACTGATGGAGACAATACATAAAACATGGCAAATTAAACCTGTTTCACATATTTTATTCACATGCTTCAGTAAGATAACCGGGATTGGAAAGCATTGTCTCTGCACTTAATAGTGTTAGGACAGCTCTAGTGAACCATATTGCACAAAAGTAATGACTCTTGTTTTGTGTACATGTACTAGATATAGCCTTCCATTGGTATTCTAAATATATAAAGGATATAAAATAAATAAAGAGTATCAAAATACAGAATATATATAAAGGAATATTCCGAGGACTTAAATTACTGGAGATCAAGAAATATAAAGAAAATACTACAAAAGGGCAAATGTATTAAAAACTATAAGTATTTTTTGAAAAACAGTTAATATTTTGCAACTGAACTAATGAAGTACCCCCATCCACAAGCATGAAACACACAATGCCAGTAAAATGTCAAAGTTAAAAATGTCAGATATGTCTATATGTATAGATATGTGTGTCCTCACGTAATAATGCATATCGTCAAAGCCAAAATGACATGATTTATCAAAAAATAAAAATCAATAAAAAATCAAATATTTATCCCTTTGCTAATGAACAGAACATATATCTGTATAGGAAGTGTTGGCTTAAAGACTTTTTCAGAAATGGAAAAATAATTTTTAAATGTGAACTTTATAACCAAAAGTATACAAATAATAAAAATAGATCTGATGTAAAATACTTTTAATAAGATATACAGTAAATGAAAATAATTTATTTAATCAGATACAAATTAAAATTTCTAAAACCTGCCTTAATAGCTTACTAGTCTCCTTGCGATATTTAGTTACTTAAAAGTAAATATCTAAAAATGAGAGTTTATTACTATCTCATGATCAAGAAAATTGTCTTTTAATTAAATTTTTAAAATCTATAAAATAATTTGAAAAAACAAAGCCATAATAAAATATTTGAACGGTACTAGCATAAATTGCTTTTCGTAAAAGTGAAAACTTGTGCCAAAATTAAAGTTTAACATAAAATACTTTTAGTCCAAAGGTATGTTTGCACATATAAAAATGTTAATCAGGCCATTCTTAATCAAAGAAAAGCTTCCACCGAAATAGTAAGATAATTACAGCACAGGTTGACTTAAAATACTCATAAACCTAAATAATATTACTCAAGCCTCCAGTGAGTAACCTGGAGAAAACTAAGTTTTTATTGGATTGGCCATGTGGTCCTCTGAAGTGGCTAAGCAAGTCACTCAATTTGTACTGGCTGTTTTGCAAACATTGTTTTTATTATATAGTTCTACATTCTTAAAGATTCTTCATTTCTAATCCAGTTTTAAAAAATCTGAGTTTATTTGTAATATGTATTTGTGTGCCTGTGTATGTACACACACATCCATACGTGTATACATAATTATACACATATTATGTACACAAAATCATTGGTGGTTTGAAAAATTCCACAAGGGTGGATATTCTAGTGGATATATATAAAGTTTTACAGCAGCAAAGCTGGGCTTTGTTCCCTGTGCCCTGTTTGCAGGAAGAGGAACTCACTCCTTGCCAGAAGCCTGGAGATCTCGTGGGAAGAGCACAGGGAGGTCAAGTGGAGGTAAAAGCCCTGAAGCATGAGAGGTGGCTCTGCTGTGGCCATGACAGCTCCAGCAAGGGAGCCTGCCAACAGCGGTACAGACAGGGGTACTGCTCCTACAAACTCACCGTGTAAGCAGAAACCGGTTTAGAAGTTATTATACATGATTTTGAAATTTAGCTGAGGAGTATAATCTACATTCTACATGCCAGCATTTAACCTTTGAGTTTTGACACAGTGATGAAGCACTAAGTCAGATCTTTGAGTCTAAAACACAGTATTAAGAAAGGACTAATTTTTATTATAAGAGACACTGGGCCGTTAAATGTAACCTGAAGGCATTTACTCCATGTGTTACCCTAGGGAAGTTAATGCCTGTTATAAGATACATTGTTTCCTTGGGTTTTGTCTTTAATAAAATGTATTTGGACAGTAATTCAATATACTTAACATTTACTAATTTAGAAATAAACCACTGCTATTTCTTTCACTCATTCATAAAATGTCTTAAAAATATTTGTTTATATTTATGATTTTGAAAGCCTATGAAATACATAGGAACTTTTAACCTTTATCTTTAAAACCTGAGTATTCTACTAGTGAACTAACAAATTCATGTAAGGGTCGAAACCAAGATAATTGCATCTTTCAACCTTTGCATTTAATCTATATTAATCAGAGTAGATTAAGGAAGATGAACAGTTTCTATTTTTCCCAAAGGGAAATACTGATTGACAAATTAAAAAAAAAATACATATTGCATTCACCAATTAACATCTAAATGTAACATTTGGCATTTTTTCCCAGATGGATTATTATCCATCAGAATTCATTTTAAGTTCAGTTCACTGATGATATGTATTTTGACAGGTCTTATTTCCATCATAATTTATATTTACAACACAGCCAAGTCAAGAGAAAGTGAGCATAAAACAACATTTTGTTTTGAGCTGAATATATTTCAATAGCTAAAATGCAAAATTGATGAAACAATTATTTGCTAAATTGTGAAAGGTATATAAAATAAATGCCTAAAGCTATTTATATATTTTAAAGGGAATTTTTAAAATGTACAAGCTGAAGAATGTTACATGAAATTAAGAGATTAATTCACTTAAGAACATTTCTGCATTTAAATTTATAATCCAAAGTATCCCAAATTGGATACAGTATAACCATTACATACCAATTTATATTAATTATAACTGAGAACAAATATAAAATAAACTTAAATCTGCAATGAAGAGAATTAAGATATTCTAATTCCATTTAGGAAGACCACCCATCATTTACCCATAACATTTTCACATGCCAAAAAACTTAGAAATGTTTAAATAAACTAAAGGCTCCACATGAGGAAATGACAGACCAGCAATATATTCTTTCATTCAAATGGTATACAGGGAAAAGACCACTGTTTATCAATAAGGCTCACACATACACCTAACCGAAGCACACTTCATAACAAAGAATGCACGTATGAGTCCCCAAATAAATGCACACACATACTGAAGGTAAGATAAGGTCTTTTCCCATCCATTATTTGTTTTCTATGTTTAATCATTTAGCAAATATTTATTGAGCATCTACTATGTACCAGGCACTGTTCTAGGCACCAGGGATGTTATCAGTGGACAAAACGTATCAATCTTTACTGTCTTAGAATTTTCACTTGTCAATAAATATTACTATTTATTACTATTTATTCAGCTTTTACTGAAATAAGTGCCATTATGTTAATAATGTTAATAGAACATGGCATTCAATGTAAATATACTCAGTCACTGGTGAGGCTGGATATGAAAAAGACACACTGTAAATGTATTTTGACCTGCATGATAACAGCATGATGATGATAAAAACAGAGCAGCAGTACAAAATATTCTTAAGAATATGCTGAACAGGGATATAAAGTTTAATACCTCACTCCATCTTCTAATGTGTAGAAAGAGAGGTGAAAAATGAAGGAATCAAGATGGATTATACTGACAGGGGAGACTCCTGAATTACTGCAAATAATCAAATATATACTGAAAAAATAGAAAATCTATTCTATTCCATATTGCAAAATAGAATGACAATGGACTTTCAGATCAAAAATCATGACTAGTAAGTATGGAACACAACTTCTTGATAATTTCTCCTAAGTTTTGCCTAATGAAATCGGTCCTTTGTAGAAACTGATGTCAGGGAACTATCATCATAAAGTTGAATTCATGTCCACTTCAAAGAATCCCACAAACCTCAAATATTTCCGTGTCATATATAGTAAGGGATAAAGGTAACTCCCAGTTTATTAACATTGAAATTGTTACCCATATTTAAATTAAAAAGACAACTCTTCACACATGTTTTTAATACAACTTAAGATCACCAATTAGTTTAACAGAATTTAAAATACCCTCACCAGGTGATTTTCAACTGGAATGCATGTAGTAGCTTATTCCTTGGACAAATCTAACAAAAATTAGGAGCATCACTAACTTTCCAAGGACAGAAAGACAGGAGGACCTTTTTTTTTCTGTTCAGGTAGAAACAAAACCTGACCATCACCAGAAACACTGACTCCTTCTTCACTACTTATATCCATCTAAAGAATCATTTTTATTTCCAAAGACTTGATTATAAATGTGTTGTTTTCAAGTAAAAGTAACTGTACCTCAGAGGTGTAATAAAAGTCAATCAGGATATTTAGAGAAAGATTATCACTGCATTAGCAACATTTATGCCCATCTTTCTATATAATGGAATGCCTCTGTCAGTTGTAAACAGTATGGGAGAGTTGCCATGCTATTTGATAAAAAATACGAAGCCACAGAGTAAAAAACATGTCTCTGCTGTTTATGCAGCTTAATATACACATTTGTTAACATTAGTGCTTCGTGAATTTTATAAGAGAATAACAATTTTAAAATATCTGAAAAGTTTAAAAATAAAATCTAAACATACAAGAAAAAATTTTCTTATATCCACATTATTATTCATAAAAAGACTAATTAATTTAATTAATTCAAGTTAAATTAAGCATATCACATATTTTACTAAAACATATATCTCAAATGAAAATGACATGTGAATTGAATATCAAAGCACAAATTCTAAGATGTTTGAAAGTTCAAAAAAGTAACTGGAAACTTAAGGAATTTTATTTTATACCTCTGCACATTTTTGACCTAAATAAACAACACTTTCAACACTTGCCATTTGCAAAACAAAACACCAGGTGGTCCTCACCCACTCCCCAAAACAAACATTCTAATAGTACATAGTAAATCAGCCTTTACACACAACCACAGATTCATGCCAATACAGCAGGAATATACCTATGAAACATATTAATATAAAAGAGTGGCATACTGCATACAGATTTTCAGAAAGGGGAAAATCATATTCCTTAAACTTTCAAAAAAGGGCCAAAATATGTATTATTTTAGAATTTATAATCTCTAATTTTCACCAAAATTGTAGTCATTCTCCAAGTGCATTAACCTGTTTTTATTTGCCATGATACCTCCCTTTGGGAAAACAAAAAAACAAACTACTTCATCTAAAAACAAATATGTAAGAACATAACAAAGTATTTTGTGTTATGTTGGAATATAAAATTTAAATGTTTGAAAATCCACATATTTAAAAAGCATAACGAAAACATTTTCTATAAGCTAAAGTTATAAAGTTTATTGAAAAAAAAACGATGTTTTATTTCATTTGGATCCAATTCTGGACTGTCCCATCACAAAATATGGGGAAGAGTTAAAAATAACTTATCTCTAAATTTAAGAATACATTGTCAGTTGGGAAGGAAAACTCTAATTCTTATTATACTGTTACTGATACTAATTTAGCAGAAGAACTGTCTAGACAGATTTAAGTCTAGGTCTATTTACAGTTCCTCATATATTCAGAAATCATGATAACAAAATAATTCATAATCAATTTTCATTGATTCCCCAAAATTTGAACATTTAATGAGAATGTTTATAGTTTCACAAATGGTTATCACTTTCTTATCCTCACCAGTGTTATAGTGATGCTGCATCTGGGTAACGGTTAAAAGCTTTAAGAAATAGTAACAACAGTAATACTGTTTTATCTCAATTAGTAGCAGTTTATGGCTTATTTAGAGCTTCTTCTCTTGGCCCAGACTTATTTTTATTTAAGTCTTAGGATCTGAGCTCCTCTAGGGAGCTGTTTCCTGCCCACTGTTAAATACATCATTTTAAACAGTTTATCACTGGGTTTGGCATTAACATTTTTCCACTTAAAGGATATTACTGGTCATACAAATAGAGACGACCATTTCTCTATCTCAGACATGAAGATGCAGATTACAAACATTTGCTTCATAACATTATAAACAAATACCACACTAGCAAAATTTAAATCATCAGCCACTTTTTACCAGTCATGGCAGCTTGTTATTAACTTGGAAATGTTATATCTGTACCAAAACAGTACAAAACCCTAATGAAGTAGTATATTGTGGGCTCTATTTTTAGCTAGTCCACTGTGCAAAAATGCCATTAAGTGATATAGAGATCATAAGCAGCTGAGAAAGGAAGGTTAAGAAGCAAAATAAATAAGTAAATAAATAAAACAAGCATTTAGAAGCAAGCAACACATGCAGAACAAGCAAGAGATTAGTTTACATGAAGAAGAGGCAACTTACATGGCTGTTGAGAAGAGAGCTTCTGTGAGTGGACAGACCGTCAGACTTTTGCAGCGTCTCAATCGCCATTTCAATCTGATAATAGATGTCATTAAAAAAAGGGCTCAAGACAAGATAGTAATAAAAGGCTCACCAGAGAATTTTTGATAGATTCTTTAAAGTTCAATTTCTCCTTGAATGGTGGCTAATGAATAGCTCTCACTAAATGTGTATTTCCCCCTTCCTCCCCCCAATCCCAGAGAATAACATAAAAACAGGCACACTAATAATAAGCTCAATCATAAAAGTAAACCTCCTTGAATATTCCACAATTATAATCAGAACGGAGACCTGAGGAGCAGGAACCCCACTGGACTGTGCTAGTTAAAACATTATTGACTTTCATAGTTCAAGACGTCAGATAGTAACCACTCTCTCTCTAGTCTCCCACCTAAAAAGTACTTAACATTTGCCCTATTCTGTCACAAAAGGAAAAGAGTACAGATTTTGTATTTTACATACATTAGTATTTTAATGCAAAGGTGCAAAGATACCTTTATTAATGTTCAAAAGTTACTAAACCTAACCATTTCTCTCTAAACCCTATATTAAAACTTGGAAGTGGAGCATCATTAGTATGGACACATTTAGACATAAGCATGGATCCTATATCATATTTTAAGATGTGGTGGTGAGGCAGAGATATTAGAAATGATAGCAGACATGGAATGTAGAAGAGAAAATAATTCAGAACCAACAAAGAAAAGGGACAACCACAGAAAGAATTTTATTCTGTGTAATCTCAGCATATGATGAGTAATCGTAACACCTTAATTAAGTAGGAGGTGCCAATAATAAATGAGATGTGCTGTTGATCCCTTCATATTTAAAGACAACTATCTCTGAGCTCCTAGCACTATAGCATTTACTGTAAGATCAGGTTCCAAACACCCTGTATTTGCTTACTGGATTTTATTAACAACATTAGCTAAAGTTAAATTTAAAAATCACACTATATAAGAAAGAAATTATTATTTTTATTTTTGCTACCTGATCAAATCAATATTCATTTAAGCAGTTAAGAAAAATATTTCATGCTTTAAAACATAGATAAGTTGTATTTTATACTATCTATGGAAATTAACGATGCCTTGAAATTTTAACATACTGCCTACTCCTATTCAAAAAAAAAAAAAAGGATGACAAAATCCATAGCAGAGCAAAGTCTTGTTTTTCCCACCAAGTGTCCACTTGCTTTATGGTAGAATACTTTATAGATAGAATGTTCAGTCTCAATTATGCCAATATTAAATTTAGTTTCCTTAGGAATTGGTAGCTTTAATTTTATGTTATTTCCCCAAGTTACTGGTTCTTCTTTCTCAGAGTTAATAAAATGTAATACAGAGAAGGATGTTAGGTGAGAAATGATACAAAAGTACTCTTAAATATGTATTAAAATAATTCATAAGGTGATAGAACACAATTTATTAGCTAAATTTTTTTAGATCACACACTTAAGTAAACTGGCTTCTGAAATACTCTTTGCCAGATGGAATGTTAATGTATTTCATCATTATACTTGAAAATAAACTGATGAAAATGATACTGTACAAGCCAAAAAGAGTAATGTAAATTCTACTAAATTTACTAAATGTTAAATTGTAAAACTAAAGAATCTCAGTATTACATCTCTTAAAAGGGTATCAATAAGTATTCCTACTTTCAGAGAGAAAACATGTATCAAAAGATAGCTGAAGAGTCCCATCCTCAAGTGACTGTAAATCTCTTCTAGGAAAAATTTGCTCAAAACTCTAATTTGCTAAAATGCCTACATTTTTTTTAAAGTTTGAATGTGGAAAATTTGAAATTAGATTTTAGTCTATTTAAAAATAAAATAATCTGTTTCCTGTGATTTTAGAGGTTTAGGTGAAAGGTAAAAATCACCAAAAATCTAAGAGCAGAGCAATAATGTGGGAGAGATCCAAATTCAGATTTGCTTGTTAACAGCAATTTCCATTTCTTAATGACTAAAGGATTTGTTGTTTTTGACAATTAAAAATTGAATGCAATAAATGAACATTTTCCATTTCTTCCCTAAACTAATTGAGCTTTGGACTATAGCTTAGCTTGTTTTCCTTCCTTTTTTTGCAGAAATAAATTCTCAGAACTAAGGTATATTATAGCCCAGTTGCGTCTCTTAACCATCCTAGGACTGAGTGCACACGTCCTCTCCACGATTATCTAATGCTAGGATATGTGTTGCTTTGGAGTTTAGACTGGTCCATGGTGATCCTGTACTATTGCCTCATAATCAGATAAGAAGCTATGGCAACTACTCTTAGATCAAATGGTGGGATGCTCTATTTGAGATGAGATGTTCGGCCTGGAAAGCCAGGCTTATAGAGCGTTAAGTGTGATTACTGGAGTGGGTGAGACTTAAAACTCCCTATGTGAAAGAGCAGGTAAGAAACTGATATACATTCCAGCCACAATGGGCACACGAATTCTTAGAAAAATAAGTCTTTTCTGGAAGATTAAAAAAAAGATACTTAGTAATATATTAATACTTGGGGTGAATTAAAACCTTTCAGATTCACCAGGTTAAACAGGATTCCTATGAGAATGGGAATCTCCTCTGAGGGTGGTTATCAGTCAGAGAGAGAAACCCTTGCTCCAGTGCTACTGCAGAAACATTTTCAGAAACTGGAAAAGAGGATTTCGCACTGTGTTGAGACACATCATTGAAATATTAGAAGACTGACCAGCCTCTTGGTCAGAAAAATGACAGAGATCAATGAAAAGTTTTCCAGCCAAAACAGTTACAAGTGTGGGATGACCAACCTCAGATGCTACCCCAACAGAACGCCTGCAAAGTCTGAAGAGTCAGAATTCAGGAAATGTGGAGAGCTTCCTAAATGCACAGGCCAGGTTTCTTCCTGACCACACACTAGCAGGAAGACAGAAGAGGGCTTTGCAGTATGCTGCATGACAAAGCACTATGAAGCATAATGCTAAAGATCTGGTTTGAGCATTTGCTGCGAATATTTTACAGGGAAACCCAGACTTCATTAGCAGGGACACCCATGAGCTTTGCTCTGAGTGAAGCTTAATTTGGGTGAAGACAGAGAGGAAGGTAACACCAGTTGCTATGATGAAACAATGTCTGGGCTTGTGTCACCAGTTAGGAACTGGAGAATTAAAGTAAATACAGGTATGACTTGGTTCCCACAACCAAACACTGAATTCTCAAAAGACAGAATACCACGGCTTCCTTCATTTGGGCAAAAGGTGCTCCATACTAAGAATGCGACCTGAATATCAGGCTGCAGACTCTTTTCCAATCACTGAAATGCTAACGTTGCCTTGTTAGAATCAAAGGACAGGTGGAGTGTCTCCAAGCACCCAGGGTAACTTGAGGCTAGTGAGATATTCACTCGAGAGTCAGTGTCATGATAAGGACGTAGAAAAGTCACACCAAGCCCTTAAGAAAAAAGGGCGAGAGAGCACAGGAGAGAGGTCAAATGCTGTCTGAGGTCCAGTAAATACAGTGTTTGTATTCTCTTTTCCTGAGCTCAAAGAAGAGATCAATATTGTACTTTTACTAAAGCAGCAAATACTTTTAAAGAGAAAAACGTAACAAGAAAAAAGCATTTTCCCTATTATTTATAATTCCCATCATTATTTATAATTGGTATTTATGGTTCCCTGTTGCCTTTTCATGCAGGAGAATCCTTATCACAGGATGGCGTCTTGTTTTGCAGAGCTATCATCAGGCTTTAAGTGCTCTGCTGGAGGGTTGAGAGATTTGAGGAGACTGGGACCTGGGCAGAGCGGAAGGGAACGTTCATTGGCAGATGATGGGCAGAATGGGGAGGACAGGTGTTGCAGAGGGGCTCTGAGGGACTCTGCATGTGTGACCCGTTACCCTCAGCTCTTTCCTCCACAACATCGTCAGTAAAATCGATGCCGCTCACACATACTTCAGGTACAAGTAGTCAAAACTGGCTGGAGCACAGGCTTCATTTAGGGGCAGTTGATGCTGTCATAAAGGTAAATCTCAGGTTCAAATACACAGAAACTTGGAGAGGTATTGAGTCGTTTATTTATTGTTGACATTAATTTTGTCATCACCATTACTTCTAAGAGAGAGAGTTATTTAAGTAATTCTGGAAACAGTTGTTTTAGAGCTAATCTTATTTCAAACATCAGGATACATCAATGCTGGGGAATGTCAATCACCTTCAGTGAAAACAAACAGGAAAGTTGACCTCAAACTGAGAGATGCTGAATCTTTTTGCAGGAGTTGCAGAGGGCCAGAAAGAAGCTCCCCTTTACATGTGATTTATATAGATATTATGGGCACCTATTCCATGGCCCAAATAGAATATCATATATATGGACAGTCAGAACTTTGTCTTAATGTAAATATCGACCATTCAACTACATGCCATTAACAGAAGGAAAAAGAATAATTATATCAACTTACTCATTGTCTATAGGTCAAGGCATATTCTAGTGTCTCTGAAATGGTTTTTTAATCTTTTTTGAAGACTAAAGGTCAAGATGGATATATTCAACTACCACTACAATTAAAATTGGTCTCATGGTAGAAATGATTTCCTTTCTAGAACAATTTAAAGCAATTTAAAAACAGAAATAATACCACAATGTTTTATGATTTATAAAGCCTTTTTAGATTAAATCTCATTTGATCTTCACAACTTTGTGAAACAGAAAAGGCAAGCAATATTATCTCCTTTTCACAAATCAGAAAATTGAGTGTCTCTGGAATTATATAGGTATTTATACACCTGAAGACTGGAATCCAAGATTTATCACTCTACATTCAACATAATTTCCATTTTATACAAATACAACATGAACATTAATCAAGTGGAAATATCACTGTTTTTAACAAAATATCTTCTGAGGAGTGGCTTGTAAGATTAAAATTTGTTAAATGATTTGCTATTAACAAGATTCATTTTCTAACAGAAAGGGCTTGAATATGATTAATAAGCAATGCTTGAAAATGATTTCAAAGTGATCAACTTACAAAGCAACAAAAAGTTTTGAATGATAGTCAGTTTTACTTGTCATAAAATAGTTATGTAATGATTACATTTTCTTATTAATATAGGTTATTTTGTTAACCTCACAAGTTAACATTTTTTGGAGAAACATCATTTTTGTTTCCTTGTAAAAGAGAAGTAAATTCGTTAGAGAAACCCAATGAAGAGAATAAACTTAAGACTGGAAATTTCCTTTGGGATAATTTTTCTCCTGAACTATTGACTTAACATTTTGTTTGAATTTGAGATTAAGTAAGATACAAATAGGTTTCCCCGGTAGCTCAGCTGGTAAAGAATCCACCTGTAATGCAGGGTACCCTGGTTTGATTCCTGGGTCAGGAAGAGCCCTGGAGAAAGGGATAAGGTACTCACTCCAGTATTCTTGGGCTTCCCTTGTGGCTCAGAAGGTAAATAATCTGCCTGCAATGTGGGACTGCATATTTGGGCTCGATCCCTGAGTTGGGAAGATCCCCTGGAGGAGGGCATGGCAATCTACACCAGTATTCTTGCCTGGAGAATCCCCATGGACAGAGGAGCCTGGTGGGCTACCGTCCATGGAGTTGCAAAGAGTTGTATGTGATTGAGCGACTAAGCACAGCACAGCAAGATACAAACATTTCTACTTGGTGGCTTGTTTAGAAAAAGTACCCATGATCACTGACATGAGCCATGTGACAACTGCCCTTATACCTGTTAGAAATGATCACCTCCTGGTGTGTTAGTGTGTATTGGATGGAGGGGGACTTTCACAGTAAGTATTTCAAACCAAGAGCACCAAGGAAAAAACCCTTTCACCCTGCATTTAGTCTATATAATCACAACACAGGTGTTTTCCAAGTGTGCTCCTAGACACTTGTTAGAATCATCTGAACATGTGTTAGAAATGCAAAACAACAATAATGAAAAACAAATAAAAAGAATGGAGCTCAAATTCAGTGCTCTGTGACAACCTAGAAGGGTGAGACGGGATGGGAGGTGGGTGGGAGTTCAAGAGGGAGGGGACATATGTATACCTGTGGCTGATTCATGTTGATGTATGGCAGAAACCAACACGGTATTGTAAAGTAATCATCCTCCAATTAAAAACAAATAAATTTTTTTTTAAAAAGAATGAAAACTGCATCCTGGCTGCTCATATGTGTTGCTGATGCTTTGAACTCTTCTTCAGTTTTTCCAAAGCAGCACTTTTCAGAAAGTAAGGTGTAACTCATTAGTAGGTTATGAAACCAACTACCCTGACCAGCATTTTTTAAACATTAAAGAAATCAAATAGAGTAGAAAAATACTCAAATATCCTGGCACACAGTATGCATAACTTTGGCTTCAGTCCTCTGTATATGAATGTATATTATGTATATAATAGTCTTATGTGTGTGCATACAAGTGTGTACTCATGAATGTATGCATGTATGTATGTGTATGAGTAGTAAAAGGCCGCAATGTAAAGGTATTTTCACTGTAGATTGTGGCCCCCAAACTTTGAATGCTCTGCGTGAACAGTTATTCCCTTCTAGTAACTTCCCCTCTAGGGATCTACAAGTGTCTCTTTGGCCCATGAATCTCTGCAATGCAGACAGAAACAGCTCAGTGAAGCTAAAGTTCTGAATATACTACTCTGTAAATTGTACATTCAACCGATATAGGAATCAACATGTGAATATATTACTCTATAGCAATATTAAAGAAAAGTTTAACTGAAAGATTCAGTACTGGTTGTTCTTTTAACTCTTAAAAACATTTAAAATGCCCAGAAAACACACCTAACCAGTTTTGCTTTTCATCTCTTGAACCAGAAGTAGCTAAGATAATATCTTAATCTTATACATTAAGCATTTAGAGAAAAGAAGTCTTAGATCTTGGAAATGTTTAACTGTATGAAATTTTTTTTACTCAGTTATAATTTTATGACATCTAGGTTTTTTTTTTATTGTTTTGCTTTCAACCTAAAGTTTTGGCAATTTTGTATTCCCTCAAGCTATTTTGAAATATTGATAAGGAAAAAAAAATCTACAGAAGGTACAGAAGGTACTTGCATGAACTGAATGTGTTCTGAGAACATCTGGTTTAACCAGGTAAACTGAAACCACTGTAGTTTTGGGCTTCTATTACTGCTGCTGCTAAGTCGCTTCAGTCGTGGCTGACTCTGTGCGACCTCATAGAGGGCAGCACACCAGGCTCCGCCGTCCCTGGGATTCTCCAGGCAAGAACACTGGAGTGGGTTGCCATTTCCTTCTCCAATGCATGAAAGTGAAAAGTGAAAGTGAAGTCACTCAGTCGTGTCCGATTCTTAGCGACCCCATGGACTGCAGCCTACCAGGCTCCTCTGTCCATGGGATTCTCCAGGCAAGAGTACTGGAGTGGGGGGGTGCCACTGCCTTCTCCACTGATTATTCTGTAAAGCCCACATCCCTCCACCCTCACCAGGATTCTTTGAGACTGGCGTTACTGGTGCATGAATATAAAATTAATTTTTTAAAATTAATTTTAAGATATCAACTGTATAAGCTCTAGGGATTACAATCACCCTTCAGGAATCTGCTAAGCTAGGATTAGGTGACAGGATTTAAGGCCAAATTTATATTTTCGAATTTAATATTTCAATTCTGCCTTTTGCAGACTATTCTGAGTACTACGAACATTTTCAGTTTATATTTAGTTCATATAATCATTAAAACATAGATTTTCTCAAAGTGTAATTCTGGATCAGCATTATCAGAATCACCAGGTGCTTACAAGAAATACAAATCTTAGGTCATTCTCCACACTCAATCAAAAGGCTTGAGGGTGGGGCCCAGAAATGCATTTAATCAATGCTCCAAACATAATGTACATTCAAGTTTGAGGAACACTGTACTAAACATATCTCTTCATGAAAGTGAAAGAGGAGAGTGGAAAAAGGTTTAAAATTCAACATTCAGAAAACTAAGATCGTGGCATCCAGTCCCATCACTTCAGGGCCAACAGATCGGGAAACAATGGAAACACGACTGCAGCCATGAAATTAAAAGACACTTACTCCTTGGAAGAAAAGCTATGACCAACCTAGACAGTATATTAAAAAGCAGAGACATTATTTTGCCAACAAAGGTCCATCTAGTCAAAGCTACGGGTTTTCCAGTAGTTATGTATGGTTGTGAGAGTTGAACTATAAAGAAAGGTGAACACCAAAGAATTCATGCTTTTGAACTGTGCTGTTGGAGAAGACGCTTAACAGTCTCTTGGACTTCAAGGAGATCAAATCAGTCAATCCTAAAGGAAATCAGTCCTGAATATTCACTGGGAGGACTGATGCTGAAGCTGAAACTCTAATACTTTGGCCACTTGATGCAAAGAGCTGACTCATTAGAAAAGGCCCTGATTCTGGGAAAGATTGAAAGCAGGAGGAGAAGGGGATGATAGAGGATGAGATGGTTGGATGGCACTACCGACTTGATGGACATGAGTTTGAGCAGGCGCCGGGAGTTGATGAAGGATAGGGAAACCCGGCGTGTTGCAGTCCATGGGGTTGCAAAGAGTCGGACACGACTGAGTGACTGAAACTTGAAACTTGTATTGCTGCTAAGTCGCTTCAGTCGTGTCCGACTCTGTGCGACCCCATAGATGGCAGCCCATCAGGCTTCACTGCCCCTGGGATTCTCCAGGCAAGAACACTGGAGTGGGTTACCACTGCCTTCTCCAATGCATGAAAGTGAAAAGTGAAAGCGAAGTCACTCAGTCGTGTCTGACTCTTCACGACCCCATGGACTACAGCCTACTAGGCTCCTCCATCCATGGGATTTTCCAGGCAAGAGTTCTGGAGTGGGGTTGCCATTGCCTTCCCCGGAAACTTGTACTAAACAAGATCTAATCTTTTTCTTTGCCAGGGTTAAACTGCAATTAATACTTCAGAGAGAATAAGTAAGGCGATAACAGGTATTCCTACAATGGCCCTGGCTAACTCTATGTAAGGGGGTGTTTCTTAAGTGTTATTTGAAATTTTGCCTGTCTTTCATTCTCTTGCTAGCCAATCTTAGCCAACCTTTAGATATTTTGCAATTTATATTAGTAACATAATCAGAAGATAATCATAATTTTGGTGAATCTAAAATTAATCAATTCACAACATATTACCATTTGTGATTTTAAAAATAATGTGATGAGAAAGAAAATGAAAGCTAACCACTTGAAAGAAGTTTGGGGCTCTTTGTGGATTTCCATTTTTTTGCCTTGGAGTATTAGGTGCCTTTCAGTGATGAAATTAGCTCTATTAACCCATACTGTAAACCTTACAACCACAGAAGCACAGTGCCTGGTCAATAGTGATTGCTCAATAAATGTCTGAGAGAGTTAGTGATTAAAGATAACAATCCAGGCTCTGAGTATATGAATAAAAATACTAAAAGTTCACCTTCACTCCAAAATATTTAATAGTAAGAACGGTTCTATATATCTTTACTAAATTTAATGCAAGTTTTCATTCTCTAAACTTTCTACTGGCTAATAAAAGAGGACGTCTTCTAAAAGCAAGGATCAAGGTTTAATTTGAACCATGATCCCTCGTAGACAATCTTTTATTGTGCATAAAGTAAGAGAAAAGGTTGCTGCAGTTACATGCATTTTGGTAGATAACACTTTATAATCATTAAGAGCTTGCCTGAATTTTTTTAAAACAATAAATCACTTTTTAATTAAAAATATATTCATATGCCTCCCACCCTTTTTCCTCACGCATTCTTCTAGAGATATCTTTGTACTTATATAAGCATATAGGAATGTATGGGGTTTCCCTGGTGGCTCAGGCGGTAAAGAATCGGCCTGCAATGCAGGAGATCTGGGTTTGATTCCTGGGTCGGGAAAACTCCCTAGGGAATGAAATGGCAACCCATTCCAACATTCTTGTCTGGGAAATCCCATGGACAGAGGAGCATGACTACAGTCCATGAGGTCATGAAGACTCGGACATGACTGAGTGACTAACACTTTCACTTTCTTTCTTTCATAGAAAAAAGTATGTTTCTATTCAATGTACACACGCATGCACACATACACACACTATATGTTTTTTCATTTAACAATATATTTAGGGATCTTTCCATATCTATTTACACACATATATACACATACACACTGCCTCACTCTTTTAAAAGATTGTGTAAAATCCCACTGAACGGACAAATGGAAAAATATATATTTATTTCTCTTCTGATGAACAATTAGGTTTCTTCCAATCTTTTTCTAATACAAATAACTTGAATGAATATAGTTGTTTATGGAACATTTCACGTATGTAAGAGTATCACCAGTGGATTAAGTTCTTCTAAGTACTCTGAGTCAATAGATATCTGTTTTTTTAATCTTGATTAAAATTTCCTATTGCTCACCAATCCTATACCAATACAGTTTCTTAAGAACAACGGGACTGCCTATTTCCTTATGCCTTTGCCAAGCTTTACTAACTGTTTAGTTTTGCCTGTGTGAGAGAGAAAAAATATTATCTCTTTGTAGTTTATTTTTCATTTCCTTTTCAGTAGACTGCTTCTTCAAAAGCTTTCTTCATTTTTGACCTTTTTTTTCTTTCCTGAAGGATTTCTAAGAGTAATGTGTATATTAAAGTAATTCATGCTTTGAATATAATGTTTCAAACTTGATGTGAGGTTGTTGTTTCACTGTTGCCTTTTTTTGCTGTGGTTTCTTTCATATGGAATGTTTTTACTTTTATAGAGCTGATCACATCAATGTATTTTTTGTAGGATCTAAATTTTATATCATGTTTCTCTATTATAAGAGAATGATAATAAAAATATTTTTCTTCCAAGTGAAATTAATTTTTATATTTGGAATAATGTGTGGAACCAATCTAATTTTCTCTTAAAAATAGTTACCCAGTTGTTCCAAACATCATTTATCAATAGTTCACCATTTTTCTACCTACAGACAATGCCATTTTTATATTCCTAAATGCATTTGGCCTATTTATGATTTTTAGTCTATTACTGGCCTATATTAGTCTATTCATGTGCATAGATTATTGTTTTAAGTATTAATTTTATGTACACTTGAATAACTGGTATGGCCATTTGTATCCCATTGCCATTCATCATTAGTTTTCTTTTCACAACTTTCTTCACTATTCTTATGGGTAGGTTTATTTATGTAAACAGCCTTTCTTAGAAAAGAAAAACCTACTGGTATCTTGATTGGGATCATATTAAAAATTTTTAAGTTAACTTATGGAGATTCAAAATATTTGATAGTGAAACTTCTTCTTCAATTACTCAGGTTTCCTTTTGTGTCCCTTAGGAACTTTAAAAAGTTTTATTCAGCAGCTGGATCTTGCACATATATTATTAGCTTACTGCCTGGTATATTTTGAGTTTATTATAAATGATGTGTTGGCTTATTTTCTAACTACTGTCATTCGTATCTAGAAAAGCTATGGATTTCTTTGTATATAAATTTTGTACTAAGTCACATTACTAAATTCTCCTATTATTTGTTACAGATTTTCATTTGATCCTGATTTTTTATCAAGTATACAGTCATATCTACAAATTCTGACCTCTAATTTTATATTTTATTTCCTTCTCCTGTCTAACTGCTTCTTTCCTATAATTGTGAAAGCACAATTAATAAAGCACATCTTCTTTTCTCACAAGGTGATGAGAAAGTTACTAAAACTTACAGTGGGTAAAGTTAAAATAAATGAGTTAAATTACTTTAACATTCTACAGTTAGTTTATAAAATCCATAACCCATGAAATTTTAGGGGCACCAATAGCTATATTTTTTTAAATCTAGATTTTAAAAGAAACCAAATAATTCCATGGCCAATAAATACAACTGTAGTTATGCTTGCTGAGAAAGTGTTAACCAAATCACATGCTTTTGGAGTATGAACTCATAAACACGGAGAAATTCTCTCTCATTTGAGAACTGACATTTGGTCATAGGCATCATGTGATCGTTAGCCTCATTAAAAGACATGGATCAGTGGAACAGGCAGTATTAAAATATTATGGGTCTAAAGCTGACTCATATGTAGCTCACAGGTGACAGTATATTTAAATTTGCCAGCAATACATTTTATATTTTATCTGGATCACACAGTTTCCACAAATGAAACATCAGTGATTTTTTCCATTAAAATCTATATTAGTTTCAAACTAGTAAATTAGCTTGCAATTTGATTTACAAATATAAGGACCAAGCGAAAGTTATGCAACAGGTCACCTGGAACATAGTTAACTTCCATATTTATAATCAGAATTTACAAACATCATTAAACACTCCTAATCTAGATTTTGGCTGAAATAAAATCTAGCCATTTCTGGCATGTTGCAACATACCTGGGGTTCTGAAATGCTGTTTGAGTATGAAATAGCTAAAAATTAAAATAACACATTCTATTTTGCTTTAGAAATTAAGGAGGACTCCATCAGCTATGCTAAGGAGTGGCTGAAGGCCCCATCATTTTGTGTGTCTTAATCTTTTACCTTATCAAGATTTCTAGGGGTGGAATGTCTTACAATCTTAACCATAAGATTACTGCCTCTACATCTTATCAGCTTCAAAGCTGGAGCAGTGTGACACTGACTGACAGCTGAATGGAATATAGATAAAGCAATGGAGACTACAAGTCACTCAAAGTCCCATTTAATTAGGTGCTTTGAAAATAAGTTCCCAGAACCTTCAGTCAATTCAGGATTTAGTGCAGAAAGCAGAAGATTCATGGTACTCTTTCAGAGGAGTTTTATTTGAGACCTCAGGTTGGCCTAGGGAAAATGGGACATAGGAAAAGAGAAAATATGAAGATTATAATGGACATACATACTTTTGCCAAAATAAGTGGGAAAAGCAGTTTTGCTTTACATTTTTAAATCATTAAGGCTATAAGATGGAGAAGGAAATGGCAACCCACTCCAGTGTTCTTGCCTGGAGAATCCCAGGGACGGGGGAGCCTGGTGGGCTGCCGTCTATGGGGTCACACGGAGTCGGACATGACTGAAGTGACTTAGCAGCAGCAGCAAGGCTATAAGAAAATTATTTAAAATAGAAATTTATTATTTCTATAATATGCAAAATGTAAAATAACTGATTTAAGTATAACATCACATTTCTAAACATTTCTTCCAAGCATATCTATATATATGACAGTTAAACACGTTGTCATCTCATGTGACTATGTTACTTTTCTATCTCTATATGGTTATAACAAGTAATCCAACATTATTTTAACATTTTTTACCCTTTGGTAAGAAGTATGGGCAGTATAGCTCCTTCTAATATAGCTATTTCCCCTTAAATATAAAGAAGCCCTTTAAGTACTGATAAAATAAAAAAATCTCTGACACATACTGAAGTGGGGAAAAAAAGCATGATGTTTTACTTTTGTTACTACTTGCAAAAAAATTTAATGAGAGGGAAAGAGAGAGACATTCTGCTTATACATTCAGAAGGTATCTCTAGAGTGATACTCAAAGAACTCGGTAACTGTGACTGCCTCCTAGGAGAAGAACTGAGAAACGAGTGAAAGAGACACTGCATGAAACACTTTCTTTTATCTTTTGAATTGTGCAACTTAAGAATGTATAACTTATTCATAAAAATAAATTAATAAAAACTTTAAAAGAAATAGCCATTGGTACCACTCCAGTAAAAAATTAGAAAACAAAGTCATTTTATGAAGCACTATCTTGTGAAGCACTTTCTCTGTGTTCTTGCCTGAGAAACCCCACGGATAGAGAAGCCTGGTGGGCTATACAGTCCACAGAGTTGCAGAAGAGCTGGACATGACTTAGTGACTGAACAATAACAAAATGTATTCATCTTCCTAGAAAACGCATTCTCACATACCATATCCACAAATGTGTAAATTCAAGGATAAAGAAATAAAAGCATTAAAATTTTTGAATGAATTCTTAACTTTCTATACTTTACATAAGATAGCTCAAACTTTTACTTAAATAGCCATAGATGGACATTCAAATTTTCCTCCAAACAACTGAAAGAAATTACAATATTTTACATTAATCAAAAGAGGTAGAGATATGAACAGTACTAGTTTTGATACATTTACCTTGTGCCTTTGGTGGGATCTAATTTTAGCAAGAGACATTTAACATATATAATTACTAAATGTATATACAGAAAAGTAGAAAATTAGCTTTCATATCACAGTCTCAAAAATGACTAATGTAATCTTATTCAGTTAGTTTCCTTATCAAGAAGAAAAAACAACTCCATAAATAACCATCTAATTATAAGAATACAAATGTTATTTTATGGAGGAATGAGTAAATAAAGCTTCTTACAGCAAATTGCTAATTACTGTATAGTTTCATATAAGATAAACTACGTTGTGATGAGTATAAAAATATCACTACTATAATCACAAATTTTTGATCTTCATGTGCAAAATGTGTTCTGGTTCAAAATTGTAAAAAAATATTGTTATATGAAAAATAATTTAGCATTTAAAATTAAAGACACATAAGGAGACCCTCAGTTCAGTTCAGTCGCTCAGTTGAGTCTGACTCTTTGCGACCCCATGAATTGCAGCACGCCAGGCCTCCCTGTCACCAACTCCCAGAGTTCACTCAAACTCACGACCATCGAGTCGGTGATGCCATCCAGCCATCTCATCCTCTGTCGTACCCTTCTCCTCCTGCCCCCAATCCCTCCCAGCATCAGAGTCTTTTCCAATGAGTCAACTCTTCACATGAGGTGGCCAAAGTATTGGAGTTTCAGCTTTAGCATCATTCCTTCCAAAGAACACCCAGGACCAAGCTCCTTTAGGATGGATGGTTGGATCTCCTTGCAGTCCAAGGGACTCTCAAGAGCCTTCTCCAACACCACAGTTCAAAAGCATCAATTCTTTGGCACTCAGCCTTCTTCACAGTCCAATCCTCACATCCATACATGACCACTGGAAAAACTATAGCCTTGACTAGACGGAACTTTGTTGGCAAAGTAATGTCTCTGCTTTTGAATATGCTCTATAGGTTGGTCGTAACTTTCCTTCCAAGGAGTAAGTGTCTTTTAATTTCATAGCTGTAATCACCATCTTCAGTGATTTTGGAGCCCAGAAAAATAAAGTCTGACACTGTTTGCATTGTATCCCCATCTATTTGCCATGAAGTGATGGGACAAAATGCCATGATCTTCGTTTTCTGAATGTTGAACTTTAAGCCAACTTTTTCGCTCTCCTCTTTCACTTTCATCAAGAGGATCAAGAGGCTTTTTAGTTCCTCTTCACTTTCTGCCATAAGGGTGGTGTCATCTGCATATCTGAGGTTATTGATAGTTCTCCCAGCAATCTTGATTCCAGCTTGTGCTTCTTCCGGCCCGCCATTTCTCATGATGTACTCTGCATAGAAGTTAAATAAGCAGGGTGACAATATACAGCCTTGCCGTACTCCTTTTCCTATTTGGAACCAGTCTGTTGTTCCATGTCCAGTTCTAACTGTTGCTTCCTGACCTGCATACAGATTTCTCAAGAGGCAGGTTAGGTGGTCTGGTATTCCCATCTGTTGAAGAATTTTCCAGTTTCTTGTGAGCCATATAGTCAAAGGCTTTGGCATAGTCAATAGCAGAAATAGATGTTTTTCTGGAACTCTCTTGCTTTTTCCATGATCCAGTGGATGTTAGCAATTTGATCTCTGGTTCCTTGCCTTTTCTAAAATCAGCTTGAACATCTGGAAGTTCATGGTTCACGTATTGCTGAAGCCTGGCTTGGAGAATTTTGAGCATTACTTTACTAGCGTGTGAGATGAGTACAATTGTGCAGTAGTTTGAACATTCTTTGGCATTGCCTTTCTTTGGGATTGGAATGAAAACTGACAGGGAGATGTATTTAGAAGAAGGTCAAAGCATAATGAGTTGAGATATGACAGCAGTCAACTCTTCTACCTTAATATCCATGTTCTCCCAAAATGTTAACAATAAATAGATCCCTAGAACCCATGGACGGAGGCGCCTGGTAGGCTGCATTCCATGGAGCCGCTAGGAGTCGGACACGACTGAGCTACTTCACTTTCACTTTTCACTTTCATGCATTGGAGAAGGAAATGGCAACCCACTGCAGTGTTCTTGCCTGGAGAATCCCAGGGACAGGGGAGCCTGGTGGTCTGCCGTCTCCGGGGTCGCACAGAGTCGGACACGACTGAAGTGACTTAGCAGCAGCAGCAGCAGCAGCAGCAGCAGCATTAATTTAATGAAATGTAAAACATGTATTCAAGTAGTAACTTAGCTGAAGTCATATCCAGTGATGTCCCAAGAAAAATGTTACATAATCTTTTGAAAAATTCTTATCTAATACTATCAGCAGGAGATGCCTTTTAAATGTAAGTTTATACTTATATTTAAATAACTAAAATATATGTATATATACATATTTAACTTTATACACATGGACTCCATTGACCAAATAAAAGAATACAGTAAGTAAAAGGAGAAAAAGGATTTTGACCAAATCTGAATATTGGTAGTTTATACCATACTACATTCATCAAATAAAATTTAACATGTTACCATCATTATCTTCTGAAAAATTCTGAAATCTCTCTATACCTTGAAAATTGAAACATTTTACAATGCATAGGAAAAATAAAACTCTAAAACATGTTTATGTAAAATATTTTTTCACTTAAGGTTATAAAACTAAATATTTGCTCAAATATAAATTTTCCATTAATGTAGAGATTCTTGTAGTGTAATAAAGATGGTTTTATATCGACCATTAGATTAGGTAAGAAAATATTTCAAGTGCTAACCATTTATTTTTCTTAGTAGTGGCTTCAATTTCAAATATGACCTCTTCTTTTTATTGGCTTATCCTGAAAAGTTGGTTTGCACAATGGAGTAAACCTTTTTGTGGCTGAAAATTATTCCTCATGAATTTAAATGGAAGTATTTCTATCTAGACAGAGGTCAAAGGTAAGAGAGAATCAAGGCAATTATTCTAAGAACTGGAGCAGGAAACCTTGCTAACCAGGAACTGAGTAGAAGTAGTAGGTCTGTGCTATTCCTAAGTCCTCAAATTTCATTAGTTTCACATCAACTGAATTAACAATTTATTCCATTTATTATAGGCTGTTAAGGAATAGCCCAGTTGACCATTTCCCTTCAGGAATTCTGGCCAAAGTAGAGGCCAGAAATACGAATGCCTACACAGTTAGTTTCATCAGGCTTGCTATAGGTGACAGCTTGAACACTAAAGAACAGTCAGAAAAATTGAACTTATATGGCACAGTCTGGCTCAGTCTCTGGAAAAAAATGGCTTGTGTCTTGACCAGCAAGTTGTTAAAGACTGCGCTCATAGACATTGTTCGTATGGTTCTACAGTGAATGAAAAAGGTACAGGAAAATAAGCAAAGCCCCTCTAATAACACAGCACCTACCAAAAACTCTATAGAGTTCTAGTAGTCTAAGCAACTATATTGTACAAATTTTCTAGCATCTGGCAAGAGGAGGATGGGAGGAAATGTTAAATAGGTGTCATGGCACTTAAACTTTGTTAACTTTATTATAGTAAAGAACAGAGATGAAATTGTGCACAGAATCACTGCCTATGGTGAATGAAGCAGATGAAGACCTTCAGCACGACTGAGGGGGAATCTAAATCACATATAAACGGTGGTAGTAAATGCAAGGTAATATAATACTATCAGATGTATATTTAGTTAATACATATCTATCATATGCCACTATTTTGTGTGTTTTCAATGAGGGCACCTTATGATTTTCCATGTAAAAATTATTTCTTTAGGTAACATTTAAACTCCTTTTGCTAAAAAGGAAGTTTTCTTGTAAAAATGAAAACAAAAAACCACCCATAACAAAAGCTTAAATACGAATGCCTTTTAAAAAGTGTAAATTAATATGTGCAACTGATACTAGGAATCGATGGTTTCTTTTTTTAAAAAGTTTTTTCCCTATTTCCAGGTGGTATAAGTCAATTATTTTAAGTTAGTTTAATTTACCAATTAATATAACAAAAATTGCACTGTATTTGTGTGATGGATAACTTAAAGAGTCATGCCACCTTTTACACTCTATATAGGAAAGAAAGAAAGAAAATCAAGCTATAAAATTTACCCTGTTAAAATCTGTACCTGTATACACATGACCTGAAATAATCAACTTAGTTATCTCAGTAGTGATAGCACTAGCAAATTTAGTAAACCTATATCCAGCTCATGAGGATGTTTAACAGAAAGCTAGAAGTCAATGTGAAGGCAAGCAGGAATGTCTGGGGAAGGTGAAACAGGAGCGGGTGTGGGATGGAGTGGTGATAAGCCAGCCTGAGAGAGGTGGATGAAATGAAAGTGGGAAATGGACTCTTCCTCTCCATTTTCCCAGATTTCCTAAGGCATTCGTAAGCGGCAAGTACTTCCCTTTCCACTGAAAATACTGTCTGGGTGACCTTTATGAGGAGCATTATAAAGTACTGGCACCTAATCTATCGCCTTTCCTTTTATGGCAAATATACAGTTATTTTACATCTAAAATATTGTACAATTCCTTTGTAAATATGATTGATTTTAAAGCTGAAAAGAAATTAGGAAATCATTTAGTCTAACTAATCCCTTATTTCATTGACAGCAGAACTGAGGTCAAGAGAATCTATGATTTAGTTTCTGATCTACATAAATATACTGATGTTACTGAAAGGTTCAGAAGTGCCGTATTGAGTGTTATTAAAAGCAAGAGGGAAATGGGTATTAGAAATGCTTCAAAAATACAAAGAAAAGAATGGAACATCTATTCTGATGTTAGTAGGAAAGAGTTAACTAAAAATAAAGGGCTTTAAAGACAGATTAGGGAAAAGATACTAAATGATGAAGGTATGAATACATGGTAATCATTACAAACAGAAAATATATATAGAAAATACTTACCAAGTATATATTATATCATGAAGAAAATCCACAAAGTGAAAAATGTAAAGCCTCTCATATAATTATTTTCTATTTGTTTCTATTTCATTATAAGAACAAATTATATGGTAGGAGTACAGAAAAGGGGTACATGCACTTAAGTCAAATTTCCAGGCCCCTTTTATATGATACAACTGTAAGACCAATTCCATTTCTACTTTAGCTAGGTAGTTCTAGATGATTATTCTCCCTATGCTTAGCTGAAGTAAAAAGGAAAGACCAGGTTACAGGGTTTGAGGACATCAAAAACTGCACAGGTTTTTATTACTATTTCTATCATAGCATTTTAGCACATTAAAATGTCTTGTGTCAAAATAAACATACTTATTAAATTTTAAAAACTTGAAAACTCAAATATGTATTTGTGTTCCTAAGTTATTATTTGCTCACACCTATGATCAGAGCCAAATTATTAAATGTTTTTCACTGGAATGAAAATGAAAGTAGCAAAGGACTCATCCTCCCCATTTTCCCAGCTTTCTTAAGGCCAAGTACTTCCCTTTTCACTGTGAAAATCACTGTGTAGATGGCCTTTGTCAGTGCTTCCCAAAGTGTCCCTCTGGTTCAATGTAAAATAACTTCACATATGGGTAAGCATGTCTAATTTTACTCTAAAGAACAGATTTTAACATATATTAGAAAAAGTTACATGCTAAAACTTCCCAACACATTCTTGCCCCAGCCCAGTGTTTTGTTTTGTTTTTTCTCTCTAAAGAGAAAAGTGTATGGAAGAAGCCACCAAGAAGCTGAATTAAACAAAAAAAAACTTAAGATACTTACTGTCGCTGGGGAAGCCCGAGTGGTATGTGTCACCGAGTGTCCAGAATTCTCCATTGAGTTGCCGATCAGATAGGTTCCTCCAGAGCTGCTGATGAGTTGTCCTCCTGTGACGCCCATCTGAATCCCACCGGTGCCCACCATACTGTGAGATGAGACCACGGTAGTCACCTGTGCAGAGCTCCCTTGAGTGTCAAAGTAATTCCCTCCAGTGTTTTGGCTGTACATCTGTGTTTCTGTGTAAGGGTAAGTTGTTGTTCGGCTTTAGAAGAAGAAAAGAAAGAAATTTATTTATATCATCTTATTGTTTTTCCAGGGTAGAATATATGTTTAAAATATATCACCTTAGCCTTTGGGACATGGTGAGTTTTGTATTTTTTGTGAAACTTCATTCCCAGAAATAGCTGGGCTTACTTTCCAAATTAAAGGTACATTTATTTATAAGTACCTCAACACTTTTCTGCACAGTAGAGTTTTTGCCACTATTGGGGCCTACCTCAAGTATATAAATAAGCTCAGGTCTTGTCCCTTCAAGAAATCCTGCTGTGTGACTTCTTAAATTTCTTATAAAACTTCCTGCAAATCCCAGTTTTAGGAAAGCTGGGATCTGGAATGAAGAGGGGTTGACAAGTCAGCTCCCCAAACTACTTCACACTGCTGGTGACTTGCAGGAAACCTCCATGACTAAGGTAGCGTGCATAAATCTCTTTCTAACCACTAGGCAGGATCTTGAGCAAAGCATGTGCCCTAAGTCCCTAACTCTTTCTTCTTTACACTCAAGCTTCTCCTCAGTGAGATGACTGTGCTACCTCATGTCCTCATTTTCTGCTTCCCAACAACAGTCAAGCTTCTGCCCTTAGCCTTTCACTGAAAATGCTTTTAATAAGGTCACTTGTGACCTCGTCTAAATACCAAGCTAAAAGGCTGCTGTCAGTCCTCATCTTTCTTGACTTATCTGCAGTACAGTGTTGTTGACTATGCCATGTTGCCCTTTCCCTCCTTGCCCTGTTCTGATTAAGCAGCTTGTTTGATGGATTTATTTTTAATTTTTAATTGACTATATCATACATTTTAACATGACTTTTGTTTTTATTTTGCAATTAGTGTAGGCGCTCAAGAAGTTTCAAAAATAGTAGGAAGGTGTAAAATACTTTTCTTTTAAAAAATTCAAACATCAGATTAAAATTCCCAGTGTTTTTGGTCATTCTCTTCAACACTACATCTCAGAGTGAGCCAGTACTGACAATCTGGTGTAGATGTCTGTGGACATTTCTATGTATATGCAAGGTCTTTCTGTTTTAATCTTTCTTGTTCATTAGTTTCTATGGCATTTCTCTTTCACCTTTTAATTTTTTTAACCACAGTGTTTCAAGAATCTTTTGGAGGCTCAATTTTTTTTTTTGGCATATTAAATAGTAATTTTCTGAGGTCTCCAATTTTAGCTCTTATGTTTTCTCACTTTTATTCAGACCATACACTTTGATCATACACTACATGACCATATTCATGCTTATAAGTTTATACCTCCACTTTCTTCACTTTCTAGTTTTACTTTTGTTGTTGTTCAGTTTCTAAGTTGTGTCTGAATCTTTGTGACCCCATGGACTGCAACACGCTAGGTTATACTTTAAGAGTTTTAAATCTAGATTTCTGAGAGTCACTTAAGTATCTCTGCTAGGGAACCCCTGATATTTGGGAGGTCTCCTATGTAAAAGTGAAGGTATACCTAAAAGGGAATTCTTTTCTCTCCGGCTCTTTTTCCTATATTCCCCCCTCTCAGCAGAGGGCAGCACCACAACACTCAGCTTTGGAAATTATTGCTAATTCTTCTTGCTCAGGACTTCCTAGTTTGCTCAGTGGTAAAAGAATCTGCCTGTCACTGTAGAAGGCGAGGAGATGCAGGTTCGATCCCTGGGTCGGGAAGACTCCCTGGAGGAGGAAATGACAACCCACTCCAGTATTCTTGCTTAAAAAACAAACAAACAAACAAACAAAAAAAAACTATGGACTGAGGAGCCTGGCAGGCTGCAGTCTATGGGGTTGTAAAGAGGCGGATGTGACTGAGTGCACGCATACTTTTCTTGCTCAGATTGACATCAGTCCTACTAACTTCATCTCCGAAACAATTCTCCAATTCTCCTTTCCATTCTTGTACTCACTGCCTTAACTCATAATGAGTGAGTAAAGTGAAGTGAAAGTCTCTCAGTCGTGTCCGATTTTTTGTGACCCTATGGACTATATAGTCCATGGAATTCTCCAGGCCAGAATACTGGAGTGGTAGCCTTTCCCTTCTCCAGGGGATCTTCCCAACCCAGGGATCAAACCCAGGTCTCCCACATTGCAGGTGGTTCTTTACCAGCTGAGCCACAAGGGAAGCCCAAGAATACTGGACTGGGTAGCCTATTATTCCTTGTCCAGCGGATCTTCCCGACCCAGAAATCCAACCAGGGCGTCCTGCATTGCAGGTGGATTCTTTACCAACTGAGCTATCAGGGGTCCTTTAACTCATAATAGTCTCCATTAAAATTGCCTTCTAACTAGTTTTCCTTCCTCTATTTGGTTCTCTTCCAATCTATCTTCAACTCTGATGCCAGGGGAATATTTCTAAAAGGAAAATAGGAAAATTAAGCTTTTCTTAAAAACTTTCCTGTGATTCTCTCTTGCCTTGGGAAGAAATTCACAAGCTTTGACCTGTCTTCTCAGGGCTGATGGCGGCACAAGCTCCGGATTTGGTACCAGCCATGTCTTCAAATGATTCTTTGCTTGTACCACACTGACCTTGATGCTGATCTCCTGTAAAGCACTAGCTTCTCTTGCCTCCCTGCTATGTTGTGTGGGGTTTCCCCTGTCTGGAAGGCCTTTGCATGTCTTCACCTCTATTCCTTCGCCTAAGTCAGCCTTGAGCTCTCAGCTCGAGCATCGCCTTATCTCAGAATCACTCCTCTGCACCCCCGTATTCTATAGCCACTCCTTACAGGACTGTCAGGTTTCCTCTCTGTACTTTCCCAACACATTGCACACACCTGAAATACAACCCTCAATGCACTGTTAATTTCCTTACGTCTTCATGCTCCCATGAAATTATGGGAGCATTCATTCCCATCTGTACCCTCAACACTTAACGTAACTATTGCTACGTAGTGGGCTCACTAATCAACAAATAAAATAGGACTCTACTTAAAAGTATATTTGGCATAATGGTCACTTTCATAAATTTCTAAAACATACATTCTTTTTTTGCGGTTTTGTTAAAGCATGAGAAATTGGGCTAAACTATTTCAAGATTTTTCTGTATTATTTAAAATAGGTCATTTAACCCATTACAAATTATATTTATATTACAATTTCTAATGCAAATTTCAGTAAAATAATAAGAGTGCTCCAAAAGTATTCAACACTGGGTAAAGTTACTGCTTTCCAGAAAAAAACCACCACAGATCCAGGTATAAATTTTAGTTTGGGATGATGACAGAAACAACTCCATAGAGAATACTTTTTGTTGTTTTTTTTTTACACATAGAAAAGTTTCATTTAAAATACACATTTCTTCTCAATACTGCTGTATTTTCCAACTGGAAATCTCATTTATATATTTCTTTCAGTATATACTTATTTTAATAAAACAGCCATGTTGATTTTAAATTTGGATAAAAAGAGAAATGAGTTCATCTTATGTCCCCTAAATATGACAGTGACCCTATTTAGCTGTACTTAACACAATCTGATGTTGGTATTTAAGTATAATCAAATAAGATGTACAAACAGATACAGGGAAATAAATACTGACAGATGCACGAAACTGTGTCCACTTTCCTTTTCACAATCTGAACAAAACCTTTAAGTATGCTTTCCAGTAGTAAGCTGATTTTACAAATAAATCATATAATAATAGCTATTAATAGCTAAATTTACTATTTACTATGCAACAGGCACGATCTTATGTGCTTTTCAGGTATTAACTCACTTAACCTTCATTACAACTTTATGAGATAGATACTGTTATTTCTATTTGCAAAGACAAGGCGAATATTTGGAAGTCTAGATAGATTAAACAGCTTTATCCAAAGCACACAGCTGGTAAAAAACTGGATTTGGAATATGTACTTAGCCCATTCTCTCAAACATTTCATCACATAAAAATAATTTAACTTTTAAATATGTCAATGATATTTATCAATAACTATTGTGGAGTAGTTACAAAAGGTGGTACAGGTAACATAAAAACTTTCTATTGCTATTTAAGAGTTTCTTATATTTTAGCTAAAAGATGATGCTGTTAAAAGTGCTGAACTCAATATGCCAGCAAATTTGGAAAAATCAGCAATGGCCACAGGACTGGAAAAGGTCCGTTTGCATTCCAATCCCAAAGAAAGGCAATGCAAAAGAATGTTCAAACTACCGCACAATTGCACTCGTCTCACATGCTAGCAAAGTAATGCTCAAAATTCTCCAAGTGAGACTTCAACAGTATGTAAACTGAGAATTTCCAGATGTTCAAGCTGGATTTAGAAAAGGCAGAGAAACCAGAGATCAAATTGCCAACATCTGTTGGATTATAGAAAAAGCAAGAGAGCTCCAGAAAAACATCAACTCTACTTCACTGACTACCCTAAAGCTTTTCACTGTGTGGATCACAACAAACTGTGGAAAATTCTTCAAGAGATGGTAACACCATACCACCTTACCTGCCTCCTGAGAAATCTGTATGCAGGTCAAGAAGCAACAGTTAGAACCAGACATGGAACAATGGACTGCTTCACAATTGGGAAAGGAGTACGTCAAGGCTGTATATTGTTCCCCTGCTTATTTAACTTATATGCAGAGTACATCATGAGAAGGGCTGGGCTGGAAGAAGCACAAGCTGGAATCAAGATTGTTGAGAGAAATATCAATAACCTCAGAGCTGCAGATGACATCACCCTAATGGCAGAAAATGAAGAGGAACTAAAGAGCCTCTTGATCATTCAAAATACTAAGATCATGGCATCTGGTCCCATCACTTCATGGCAAATAGATGGGGAAACAATGGAAACTGTGATAGACTATTTTCTTGGGCTCCAAAATCACTACAGATGGTGACTGCAGCCATGAAATTAAAAGACGCTTGCTCCTTGGAGGAAAAGCTATGACAAACCTAGACAGCATATTAAAAAGCAGACATTACCTTGCCAACAAAGATCCATACAGTCAAAGCTATGGCTTTTCCAGTAGTCACATATGGATGTGACAGCTGGCCCATAAAGAAGGCTGGATGTCTACGAATTCATGCTTTTGAACTGTGGTGTTGGAGAAGACTCTTGAGAATCCCTTGGACTGCAAGAAGATCAAACCAGTCAATCCTAAATGAAATCAACCCTGAGTATTATTGGAAGGACTGATGCTGAAGCTCCAATACTTTGGCCACCTGATGCAAAGAGCTGACTCATTAGAAAAGACACTGATGCTAGAAAGATTGAAGGCAGGAAAAGGGGACGACAGAGGACAAGATGGTTGGATGGCATCACTGACATCACTGACTGAATGGACATGAGTTTGAGCAAGCTCCAGGAGATGGTGAAGGACAGGGAAGCCTTGCATGCTGCAGTCCAAGGGGTCACAAAGAGTCAGACATGACTGAGCCAGTGAACTACAACTACACTTTGCTAACTGTTTATCAGCACCCCACTACTCTCCTATCTTACTCAGAATGGGATCTGCAGAAGATGTACTTGTAATGGTTAAAGAAAGAGAGATGGAAAAGATCAGACTATTTTGGAGGATATTTACCATTGCACACTAAGACTTTGGAAGTTCTATGATCGTAGAAGTTGCAGTTCTATTATAAGAGCATCATTCCAAGGAGTTTAAATCATGCCATCTTCTGGGCATGACTCCTTTATATAATTAGTCCTCAGTGAATAATAGCAGTACAAATAAATGCATCACAGGTATATATAAAATCTCTATAGCCCTCAAGTCAGCATAAAAATACGGCAGCAAAGAGCTTTGATTTTCATACTTCCCCCTAGCTGGAGATGATTCATTAGCTAAAAAATGAGCAAAGAACAGGAGAAGAGTGAAAGTCACTAAACAGTATGTCTAATCCATAAGCTATGATCAGTACTCACTCATGACCCATGGGACTGAGGAGAAAGCTTGTGTAAGCACACACAGGGGTAAAGATTGGTAATTTCCAGGGGGGAAAAGGGCACAATTATATTTGTAGATGAAGTGTCACAAACTGTTGCTGAATTTGTCTCTGGCACTTAAATACTTGCAATGTGGAAGAGAGGAGACTTTTCAACACTGGACTGGGTAACAGAGGCAGACCTCAATGTCCTCAGCCATTGCTCTTCAAGAGTAAGAAGGTAAGTACTAACTCAGTTGCTGGAGGCCTTTTTGGAGCCAGAGCCAGAGTCAGGCAGAAATTAATTCCTTAGTATCTTTTCAGTTTTAAATGCTCTAAGCTCCTGGATAAATTCTGAAGAAATTTTGTTTAAAAAAAGAAGTGCCAACAACAAAAACAAACAGTTCTTTCTTAGGAACTAGAAATAATGATTCTAATTCTGATACCTAAGATCAGCTGTCTTTCATACTGCTATAATGAATACATAAGAGTTATTGCTTGCACACTATTTACCCCAGAAATCCCCAAGACATATGTTTGAGAAAATTACTCAATTTTTGGCATATCAGATTGAAAGCAGCTAACTATTTCTGACTGTACACTCCTGAAACAACTAAATTCCCAAGCAATTCTGTTCACGTTTGAAACATGCCTGTTTGTTTGTTTGTTCTTTATTGATTGCCACAGACTGTTATGAAAATACTATGTCATATTATTCCATAGCAGAAGAGGAATCTTTCCATTGTTCTGCATATGTATCCAGTAATGAATGTTAAACACACAGACATGCCCATACTTGCTGACGGAAAGTTCTTCATAGCTGAAGGTATTATCAGGTTCTGTGTAAATGTCAGGACTCTGATCCACTGAATTCAGTAAATTAGTGCTGTTGCATCCCATCACGCCTCAGCATATACCTTAGCTAAGCATGACCCTGAATATTTACTCCTTGCTTACTCACTACAATGATTATGTCAATTTATTTTAGTTATAATCAATTTTTCTGTTTTCTTTATCTTCAGGTGTCTTATCCATAAGTCCAGATATATAATATCTCTAAATTATGCATTTTGTGTTTTACCTCGGTTTTGAATATCCTCTCACCAATAAGCTAGTCAACTACAAAATAAAGCAATGGTATGAAAAATTGCAAATTAAGATAATAAAATATCTTACAAATTTCATACCATAAAATTCAATATGAAGATAAAATGTAGTAATGTTGATCATTATAATATCTTACATTGGTACAATGTTTTTATTGCTTTCAGGCTACTCTGTACATATTCTTTTAATAAATATTTATGGCACCTGGGGAAAAAGGAACATGACCTCTACTCATATAAAGGTTACATAACATAAGAAATAGGTGGTCAAAAATAAAAAAGGAAATAAGATCATTAGATATTTTGTTAAACCTATAGAAGAGAAAAACAGCATATTGATGGAAGGGCACATATTAGATAAAGTAATCAAGTGCTGTTACTTTCCCAGAAAAGATATTTAGGTTGAAACTAGAGGATGAAAAGAAGTCAGTTTTATGAAAAACAGGAGGAAAGATGTATCAAGAAGATAGTGTAGCATGGACAAAAGTCATGCCACAGGGAAGATCCTGGTATTTAGGAATAAACTAGAAGTCTAGAGTGGGCGTTTAAAATGAATGAGAAGGACACTAGAAAGAAAAATTAGGTTTAAAAAGTAGGTGAAAACTAAACTTGTAAGTAGTGTAAACAAATTTTTTCATGGGTCATGATCTGCAATTTAATGGGTCACACTAGCATTAAAAAAGAGACTAGACAACATCAGAACATATTATACCTAGGAGGATAAGAATTATTTTTGAGAAGCTTTTTTTCTGTCATATGCATATGCAGCGTGTGTGTGTGCCTATGTATATTTAGCTGAGTAAAAAAGTGCACTCTAGTTTTCTCACTGGAGATGGTTTTTTAAAAACCTTGAAAGACATCATGATGGACCACAGAATGAAGTTTGGATGTTATTTTAAGCTGGGATAGGAGTTCAAGGAGGTAAGGGAATGTTCCAGGCAGAGAAACAACCTAAAGAAAGGCCTGAGGTCAGAGAGGTAACAGGAGTCCATGAGAAAAGGGAGTGGCAATCAGAGCACACTGCTATAGTCAGAACATGTAAGATGATTCTGAAACATGTTCATTAGATATAATAACAGGAGGTGATCTTACTGCAAGGTGTTTTCATGTAGTGATAGCAGTATATGTCTGATTGGACAGACTGAAGAAATAACTAAAGGCAGTCAGAATGAATCAGTTTTAAATATTTTCAAAAAGTTTGGGAGCTAGGAGAGTATGAGAATGGGGAGACCTGTTGTTAAGGACAGAGGCACATGATTTCATGGAATCTTCATTAAGTCAGCCACACAGGTTGCACAGTTCTGACTGGAATCCAGTGGCAGCAGGGGCCAACAATGTTTGAGAGGGTTGTGGTCGTGCGGTGTTCTGACTGGACAACTCCTAGCGTGCGGTTTTGTCTTTGGTCTAGTTAATGTCTAACAATGCTTGTACCTATTTTTTTCAGCTTGTTTCTTCAGACTTCCTGAAAATTCTGAGTCACAAATATCTTTCAATAAATTATTTGTTTTGCTTAAATAAGCCAGACTTGGTTTCTGCTGCTTGAAATCAAGAACTCTGCCTTATATAGTTTTACATTGTGAAGTTTTTGTGAAAGTCACCAAAGCCCTACATGGAAGTAGCTACATTATTTGGAATCTTCAACAAATTGCTTTCATGTGGTACATAATCTCTGGTTGGCTAGCATGAAACAATACTGTTGAGTTTTGAAACAGATTATTTCTTGAATGCTCCAAGTCACACTGAAGGCAGAAGACAGCACAAATAAAGAAAGCAGCCTCTCTATCTCAATTATAGAAACACCATACAACCATTTCTTCTGAGCAGAGAGCTCATGATAATAAGAATGCATAATTTTACCCGAAAATCCTGAGACTATTTCACTGAAAGAGAAAATATGAACTTGAAGAATATCCTTTTTAAGGTTCTTTATTAATCAAGAAGCAACAATTAGAACTGGAAATGGGACAACTGACTGGTTCAAAATTGGGAAAGGAGTATGATGAGGCTGTATAGTGTCACCTTGCTTATTTAACTTATATGCACAGTACATCATGTGAAATGCTAGGCTGGATGAAGCTCAAGCTAGAATCAAGATTTCTGGGAGAAATAACAATAACCTCAGATATGTAGATCATACCACCCTAATGGCAGAAAGTGAAGAGGAACTAGAGAGCCTCTTGATGAAGGTGAAAAAGCAGAGTGAAAAAGCTGGCTTAAAATTCAACATTCAAAAAATAAAGATCATGGCATCCAGGCCAACTACTTCATAGCAAAAAGATGGGGAAAAGGTGGAAACAGTGACAGGTTTTATTTTCTTGGGCTCCAAAATCACTGTGGATGGTGACTGCAGCCATGGAATTAATAGGCACTTGTTACTTGGAAGCAAAGCTATGACACACCTAGAGAGCGTATTAAAAAGCAAAGACATCACTTTGCCAACAAAGGTCCATATAGTCAAAGCTATGGTTTCTCCAGCAGTCATGTACAGATGTAAGAGTTGGACCATAAAGAAGGCTGAGCATGAAGAACTGATCCTTTTGTATTGTGGTGCTAGAGAAGAATTTTGAGAATTCCTTGGACAGCAAAGAAATCAAACCTGTCAATTCTAAAGGAAACCAACCCTGAATATTCATTGGAGGGACTGATGCTGAAGCTGCAATACTTTGGCCACCTGATGCAAAGAGCCAGCTCCTTGGAAAAGACCCTGATGCTGGGGAAGAATGAGGGCAAAAGGAGAAGGGGGCAGAGGAAGAGATGGTTAGACAGCATCAGTGACTCAAACCCTGAGAGATAGTTAAAGATAGGGGAGCCTGGTTTGATGCAGTCTATGGGGTCACAAAGAGTAAGACATCACAGCAACTAAACAACAATTAATCAATTAAAAAGTATATGGAAAGGATAACTGGATGGCTTCAGAAAATACCCTAACTATATTATTTTCTTTTTGAATAAATCTACTAATTGTCAATATAGCATTAATGTACCACCTCCTAAAGTATACGATGCCATGTTACTACATATGATTCAGATGAGAGTTCTGTGATCAGTTTTTAAAACACCGCGTTTCATTCCTAGGGGATTTCTTTAAAAAATGAACAGAAATTTAGAGTCCTCAAAAGAAGTTCATGAAGTGTTTTTCTGCTTGTGTGATTACAGAACTTTTTTAGAGAACTAACATTTTATGAAACACATTTGATAAATTCTCTATTGAGTTTGATAAATCTGTAATTTAAAGATTATGAGAATGCTTTCCCATTGGTCAAGTCTTATTGCAATGGAAACCCACACAATGAAAACCTTAACATTTTAAAACACTGATCATCTCTAACCAGGGGATAATCTTCAAAGAGTGGTTGATAAGAGGAAATTAAAAGTGTTTTCAAAAGATATTTCTTAATTTGGACAAGATATAGTATGATGTCTTTATTTCCACTTTGACTAACATGATGGAGTAAGTGGGGGAAGTGAGATTCAAAAAACGGAGATGGGAAAGAAAAAAAAAATCATCATTTAAAAAAACTGATTTCTCAGTTACATCAAAAAATTTCAACTGAATGGGACTCTCTCTACATGGTATGCAATGTTTCCCAGCTAGTTTCATTACAGTAGTCTAAATTATTAAATACCATAAATTGTAAGAATCTATAGCAATGGACAAGCCTATGAACCAGCCCAGTAAAAAATATTCTTGGGAAAACTATTGCCAGGAAATACGTAAATGTGTGTTCCTACAGAAGTAATGATAAATAGGAACAAGAATGAATTAGATTACCTTCTCCCTTGAGTAAAAAGCTATTCTACTCCAGCACTCAGTACTGAAAAGCAGTTTCAACTGAAATGTATGTTCACTCACTGTCTCCCATTAATAACAGTAATTGTCCATAGTCACAGAGAAAAAAAGTAAACACGTTAGTATCATCAAATTATAAGGATTAAACATTTTTATAAGCGATGACACATATCTGTGAGGGCTATCATCACCTTTTGAGTCAAACCCTGTGCATTATGGCTACTTGGCAAGGCTGCTGGTGACAGGAGCAACAGCAAACCAGGATTTACTAACCATGCACAGGCTGCAAGATTGTGGATGCGTGGAAGTTCATGATAAAGATCAGCATCCCGATCTGGGAGAATAAGTAGCAAAAAGCACTTGTTACCACACAGAAGTGGGACTCTCAATATGATCTGAGTCAGGGATCAAACACTAGCTATTAATACACGGTGCTGAAAATGAATGTGGACTACTCTTTTCTAACACACATGGAAGTGCATCAAATATAAAGAGTGGAAAGACTCTAAAATGAACTTTAGAGAAAAAACTGTACATAGTTAAATGTCAGCACTGCAAAATTACAGAAAGATTGAAATAGCTTAAGCTGAAAATTTTTCTTGTTTTATTTTAAAAAGATGTTCATAGTCCTCTAGGTACTAAAATGTTGAGTGTAATTCATGGCAACGCAATGTTTCTTTAGTAAAAATGAAAATGATGCTACAGAATCTTTAGTCAGAAGCACCAAAACTGAAATTGTAATGAAAGGTTTTAAGGATGCATCTTCTTTATCCTGACCAAGGGTGCACGTTTCTGACATAATTAGCTGGAGTTGAGGATATAATCTGGGCACACACAGACTGGATCAAAGCTAATTGGACTTTGTGGCAAATGAACTCGTGACCTAGACCTCATTAGTCATGATCTAACTAACTGAGTTTGAGGGCCACAGAAAATATATGTTGGCACAAGATATTTACTTTGAATTATTTCTGCACTTAATGGGCCCTATAATTTTAAAGAGTCAACTTTTAGAGATGTTGTTTGTCTAACGTTTTGTGAATGAATGAATTCACTGATCTCATATTTACGCATATAGAAGACCCTAGTATCAGTGGTGGGATAGCTTTAAAAGGCACAAGGCAATATGCAGAATTCAGAAAAAAAATAACTAGAGAGCAAAACTGTATAGTAATAACTAATGTTTAGTGAGTGTTTTCAATTTCTCAGAAGCTATACAAAACACTTTGGATAAACTATCTCCATATTTCATAAACGAAGAGAGTGAAGCAGGCTGTGTTATCTTTTACAAAATCACACACTAGCAATCACCTATTCTACTTTGGGCCAATGATAAATGACTGTGATAGATACAACAAAGTTAATTTTCTCAACACCCATTCCAACTATCCTTTTCCTTTGCTGTCATCTACCATATAGACACAAAAGCTACAAACCTGCATTCCTAGATTCCTCTGCAGCTAATTACTTTGTTACACAGTTATGGCCAATGAGATATAAACAAAAAGGGAGGTAGGGGTTTCTGGGAAAGCCTGGGTGTGTGTACACACATATTTATATGTACATACGCATATACAATGTATCTTCTTTTTCCACCTTCTGTCTTCTTGTTGTCTGGAATACAGCTGTGATGGCTGTTACCAAAGCAGATTTACTACCATCCCAGCAAATCTTTGCCCTGACATCCCTGAGCTGCTAATGTCAGCAACAGACTGAGAGGAAGTACCGTTGTGGATGTTTCTAAATGCTCATTTCCTGTCATCTTTTGGTAGCTTAGCACTAAGCTGGCTCAGGTGGTCTGAGTTAATCTTAATGGAAGAACAGGCTGGGGGACCTGAACTTTAGAGGCAGCCACTCCTCCCTAGATAAGAAAGCCATGTTTTTTCTACTAAATAACCAGTTAATGTTCACTACCGCTACTCCCTAGAAATATGGAGCACTCTGTGAGGCCAGAGATCTACTGAAGCAATTTCCACGGTATTGTCCAGTCTTACTAGAGGTATCTGTTGTATGCCAGCTTGTAAGATCTCTTCAATAAGGCTTATTTTATATTTGCACACATAGTGCTAGTTACTTGTACAATATGCTAACTCTGGATGTTTTTGACAAAAATAAAAGCCCTAATTTGTTTAAATCGCTGTCATATTTTTTTGGTTTCTTAGCTGACTGGTTGCAGTAATAAACATAAGGTAAAATGTTATGGAATAGAGAGTGATAATGTAGCCCTCCAGTGGGGTCTGCTAAGGCATTACCTAGGATGTCTTTGAATTAGGAGAACAAACTAGGTAGAAAATGGTACTTGCTTAAACAAAGATAGAAAATATAATGACTTTACTCTGAGGTTCTGGAAGGAAATATGCTACAAACAAGGATGCAGCAACAATACAACTGAGTGACCTCCAGCAGTGTCCAGAAACCCATTTATCTTCCCTGATACCATAAAGGACCAAGTGGCAGGCATCCTCATTTTTTTTTTGGTCTAAATGCCAATAAGAGTTTAGATTTATGGTAGAGATTCCAAAAACAGGCTCCAGAATGTCCTGGCCTTATACAACAAAGAGGTAAAGAATATTCACAGTGTGTCTAATATATATAAAGTGTTATAGATTCACTAGAGTAACAGAAATGTGCTGATCCTTCATCATGTGCCCTTCACCTGCTGCTAAGTCACTTCAGTCACATCCGACTCTGTGCGACCCCACAGATAGCAGCCCACCAGGCTCTCCCATCCCCAGGATTCTCCAGGCAAGAACAATGGAGCGGGTTGCCATTTCCTTCTCCAATGCTTGAAAGTGAAAAGTGAAAGTGAAGTCGCTCAGCCCTTCACCTAAACTGATGTAAATAAAATAACAAAATGACAAAAATTCCCATTCAGGAAGAGTTCTTCTTAGTATGATAAATATATATAAGAATTCGTTGCACCATGGTGGAACTAAGAGTCTGGGTACATTGCTATTTTTACTGTACAGGGGACAAATAAGTTACCTGCAGAGGAGGGCCAAGGTTCACAACACAAAGGAGGATGTGACATGTCAGTCTACAAAGATATTGCTATACTGGGTGTAGTGGTTTGGGAACAGAAGAGAGAAGGAGAGAATGATATTCCAGCAGAGGAAACAAACCACGTGTCCAATAATACAGAGGCATGAAAGGGGAAACAAGTACAAAATTGGTTGTTCCTAGAACAGATGGAAGATGAAGCCAGGGAGATAAGAAGGGGGGGGGGGGGGGGGGGGGCGGGGACCAAGACAGACAGACACATTTTACTTTATAGCTAATATAGGTTCTAAAGGCAGTGGTATTGTAGGCAGATTCAGTGACCAAAAGCAATAAGAAAAAAAGAGACGAGTCAAGATCAATGAAGAACTTTCAGTTTTGTATCATCTATTGTAAACCAGGTCCTGTGCAAGCTGTTTTACATACTCTGCCTTAAATCCTCACAATAATCCAGTAACAGTAAGTTTATTATCCTCCCACTTTCCAGGAAAGAATAATAAAAGCACAGAATAGTTGAGTACCTTGACCATGATTATAAAACTAATAGAGAGTTAAACCAGGATTTTAAGATGTTTAGCTATGATAAGAATAAATGCACTTTCTACATACTACACACACTTCTGCCGCTAGATTTATTGCAGTGAAACAAAAACAAAAACCACACAAAAATCCCTGCTCCTCATGGAGCTTACAGGTTGGTGTCATGGGGGTCTATGAAATCACCCAAGGAAACACTAGGTGCAGTAAGAATTAAGAAAGCAGAGATTCTCAGCCTGGGGCAGAAGAGTCAATAAGAGAATCTGAATTCATTACAGACCGGGAGATCTAACAGATTGGAAATGAAAACCTGTGGGAAATGAAAACAAATGTGGTGACTTTTAACAGTTCTTAGTCCCTTTATTTATAATAACATCTTGAATCTCAAAGTGGCTGAAAAACTAATGAAAAAAATATACAAACTGACATTACTGCTGATGCAAAGGAGATAGAGTGAGAGTTGGGGAGGGAGGGGAAGTTCAGACAGGAAAATAAGATTTATTGAGTATCTGGCACTTTTACATAGAGTAGTTAAGTACCTCATTTAATAAACACACACACACACACACCCAAAAACCTCCTCCTAATCTACTAATACAGTAGATTTATATTACTTTATAGAAGACACACAAAAATTCACCTTATGGATAAAAACAAAAAGCATGGATTTTAGAAGGTATTATTATGATACAGAAATCACCAACAAGGGGGTATGTTTTTCTCAACCAAGAGAAAATCATTCATGGGTACAACAATTTAAAATTTTAAAATATTCTACTGGGGTAGAAATTTTAAAATATTTTAAAAATATTCTACTGGGGTAGAAATTTCAAAATATTAAAAAAATATTCTACTAAGGAAAATGAGCACATATTTTAAACAAACATAAACAAGGCTCAAAACATCAGCTTAAGTTCAACAATGTTACTCTGGTTAAAAAAAAAAAAACTGTGAAAGCCAGGAAAGAACTTGGGATGAGCGGAAGGTGTCAGGAAGCGCATCCCTCTCTCTGAATGGGGGAGTGAAGACGGCTCCCCCACATGGACTTACATGGCTCCATTGGCGTAGACAGTGTCACTCCCCTCCACGTACTGCACCTGAGCTGGATAGACGTGCTGCACCTGCTGCACCGTCTGTACCTGCTGCACCTGGAAAGCAAACACGAGGGCCTGATGAGAGGTGCCTGTGACAGAACGAAGGCGCAGTGCCCGATCTACTGCGAAGGGTTTCTAGGGTACTGATAAACCCAAGAACGTTTCATAGTGAAAACCATTAGGTTCATGCTAATTTCAGCATAAGTACATGCTGGGTCCAAAGGTCCAAATCAAATGTAGCATTTATGCTGAATAAATTCTGTAACATTCTTGCAAGTATGCATGTATATACACACTTCAAGCATTTAGAGTGAAATTCTGAAAGCTTTGCACTTATTTTGATGGTTGACGCAATTCTCTTCAACCTGGCTTGTGAATGCTACATTTATTTTTTAATTAAAAAATTCACAGTGGAAAAGTTCAAATACTTATATGTAGAAAAAAATACTATAATAAACCCCATGTACTCATCATCCAACATAAAAAACTGTCACCAGATCTTCCTCTTCAGCCTCTCACAGGATTATTTAAAAACAAGTGTAGAACTTACAGCATTTTACTGGGAATATTTCATTTTTTCTTAAGAGAAAAGAGCTACTGTTAACATGAATACAATACTAACATCATAAATAAAACATTAACAGTTCCTTAATATCATATAAAACCCTATGTTTGTTCAAATGTCTCTAATTATTCCAATGTTTTCTTAAAAGTCAGCTTGCTCAAATCAGATCCAAGCAAGGTCTACCCGTCACATTTGGTTGCTATTTCCTTTCTTTCTCTTTTAGTCTCTAACAGTTTCCCATCCTTTTTATATTTGACTGTTAGTTATTCGTGACTGAAAAAACTAGATCAGTTATCTACTAGAATTTCTAGAACGCTAAATTTGCCTAATAGCATCCCTGAAATGTTGCTTGATAAATTCCTCTATCTTCTATACTTCCTACAAATGAATAGTTAGATCAGGGACCCTGATTAGATTCAATTTTGAAAAAGCTGTGTACTATTGTATCATATAAGTTGCCACTGAACAGCTGGTTGTCTCTCATTCTGCAGTATTATTTGATCAAGAGCTTCAGGTGTTGTCAGCTGGTTTCACTGGTTACAATGTTTCCTATCCATGTTTACTTGAGGATATCACTAGTCATTGATGATCTTTTTCCATAGCAATTACTTTAATTAATAAAAGGCTTCAAACTTGTGGTAATCTGATTCTGCTATTCTCTCTTTATTTATGAATAGAATTCTATAAAAGAATTCTTATTAATATTTGATTACTCTGAATTAAGGTTTGTACAGGAAGAATAGAATAAATGCATGATTTCACTATTTATCGGTACTCAGAATAATGATTTTATTCCCTTAGCTCCCTCCCCAAGGTGACCAGTGTTGCTTTCAGTTTGACCTTGCTTGTATCCCTTAAGATTTTTAGCTTTTGAACATATTTTATATATATATATATATTTTTTTTTTTTAACAGAGCAATAGTTTTTTTCCCTACAACTGTCCCACCTTTGACTAATGGTAGTGCCTTCATGGGGGCTTTCCTGGTGGCTCTGTCAGTAAAGAATCCACAATGCGGGAGACCTGGGTTTGATCCCTGGGTTGGGAAGATCCCCTAGATGAGGGCATGGCAAACCACTCCAGTATTCTTGCCTGGAGAATCCCCATGGACAGAGAAGCCTGGCAGGCTACAGTCCATGGGGTCGCAAAGATCTGGACACAACTAACCGACTAAGCACAGCACATACACACAGCAGTGCCTTCATGACCACAGTATCTTTCTTAATTCTCACATCTGTCCTAGACCTGAAATCAACCATTTTTTAAAAACCCCTGGGTCTTCTGTTTTAGTTGTAATATAAATATGTAGAAACTGCTTGGGAAAGCAATTTACCAACAGGCAAACAATTTGACACCTTTGTGATTTCTTCTACAGAAATATTCATCATATGAAGAGTTGCTGTACAATATTATTTTTAAAAATACAGCTTATAAGAACAATAAGAAGGAAAAACCTTCATGACTGCAAAAGTGGAGTAATTAAATATAGAAGATCATTCTATAGAATATATGGTTGATAATAAAAGAATGTGAAGTGAAGTCGCTCAGTCGTGTCTGACTCTGCAAACCCATGGACTGCAGCCTCCCACGCTCCTCCATCCATGGGATTTTCCAGGCAAGAGTACTGGAGTGGGTTGCCATTTCCTTCTCCAGGGTATCTTCCTGACTCAGGGATTGAACCCGGGTCTCCTGCATTGCAGGCAGACACTTTATCCTCTAAGCCACCAGGGAAGCGCAATATAAGAATAAATTAAGATTAATATATACTATATTAGTAGGATCTCTAAGACATATTCTAAGTGAAAATGTTGCTGAAAACTACTTAACAATGCGTGCTCAGTCACTAAGTTGTGTCCAACTTTTTGCAACCCCATGAACTGTAGCCCACCAGGCTCCTCTCTCCATGGATTTTCCAGGCAAGAACACTGGAGTGACTTGTCATTTCCTTCTCCAGAGGCTTACAATGTAACTTGATTTACGTATATATGTGCATATATGGGCACATGTGCATACAAATGTGCTTAAATGTATAAACGAATATAGAAGAATGCACACTGAATTTCTAAACATGGTTACTTTCCTGAGTGACATTAAATGAGATGGGAGAGAAGAAATGACTAACATCCTTTATGAATTCACAACTGTATTTTATATATCTCAATATATGAAAGGACTTCCACTTCTGGCCACGATGGAGTAAATACTACTGGAAATGCCCTCCTCCTGTAGACAAGTAGAAAAGTAGACAAAATGTGTAAAACAGTATTTTCAGTCATTCAACAAAAAGGCATCATGCGATTCTGTTCCTTAACAGAAGGAAAACAAACACAGTGAACCCTTTGATGATCTTGGAGACCAGGATGCAGAATATAGAGCAGGAATGGAAAAGAAAGCAGAGCATCGTGACCTAACTGAGGTGAGGAGATACTGAATTTGGGGAAGGCTGAGTCACCTGAAATTTGAGGACAGTATCAGAAAGGAAGTTAAGTAGAGAAACAGATCCAGAAATGTTCGTAGAGATCCCCTTGATGCCGATTACTAAGCTCCACATGTGCAGGGACACAGAGATGTTCAAGTTCTGACCATCCATAGTGTCACGACCTTATTGAACAGCTAGGACATTCTGTAGAAACACCAGAGGGCAGAGCCATAGTATTGATAAGAGGACTAAACTATGTCTAGAATAAAACTACTCTGCATGCGTGCTAAGTTGCTTCAGTCGTGTCTGACTCTACAACCCTACTGACCATAGCCTACCAGGCTTCTGTGTCCATGGGATTCTCCAGGGAAGAATACTGGAGTGGGTCGCCATGCCCTCCTCCAGGGGATCTTCTTGACCTAGGGATTGAACCTGCACCTCCTATGTCTCAAAAACTACTTTATGTCCATCCTAACAAATCTAAAAGAAAAGCCTTGATAATATCCACAAGTAACTGCCTATATGGAACTAAATTTAACATTTGTAAAGGAAGATATCAAAAATCCAGACATATAAAACCATAAGAATCACAGTGTCTAGCATTCAAAAAAAAAATAATTATGACATATGAAGAAGCAGGAAAATGTGATCGCTAATGAGGAAGAAAATCAATCAACAGAAACAAATCTAGAAATCAAAGATATGAAGTGGCAGAGAGACGTTAAAACAACTATTCTAAACAGCCTTGAGATTTAAAGGAAAATGCAAACATGGTAAGAAAGAAAGAAGCTATAATGAACTGAGTCAAGTTTGTGGAGTTGAAAAATACGGTATCTGAAGTGAAAAATTTGCTCAATGGAATTGAGAGATTACATAATGCAGAAGAAAAGATAAGTTAAGATGAAAACTCAGCAATAAAAACTATTTGCAGACCAGGAAAAAAGAAATAATGAAGAACAGAGAAAAATAGAAAAATATCAAGTAGTCTAAACAATGTAACTATAGTCCCCATAGAGGAAGAACAGAAAATATATTTGAAGGAAGAGTGGTATAAACTTACAATTTTATTAAAACTATAAACACAGATCTAAGAAGCTCAATATATAAGTCAATGTATAGACAAATGAAAACCACAGTAAAGTGCATTATAATTAAAAAGTGCTAAAGGAGAAAAATTCCTACGCAGATAGAAAACAGATACATCGTATACAAGGCAACAGGTATTAAAATGACTGAAAACTTCCCAGTCAAAAAATAAAAGCCTAAGATAATCAAATAGCATGTATTTAATGCAGTGAGAGAAAAACTTCAATCAAGAACCCCATAACCAGTGAAATATTCTTCAAAAATAAAGAGAAAATCCTTTCTTTGATCAAAACTTAAGATCATTCATTCTGCTCTAGCAGACCTCCAGTGAAGGGAACCACAAAAGAGAGTTTTGGACTAAAGGAAAACAATTTCAGACGGAAAATGGGACTTACACAAGAAATGAGGAGCACTAGATGGTAAATCTGTAGGTGAGGTAATTTTGATTATTTTCTCATCTTTTAATTTCTATAAAAGATAACTGTCTGTAAAGAGTAAAAATAACAATATGTATATAAGAGGGCTTATCACATATGCAGAAATAAAATGTAAGTATGACAAAAATAGCACAAAAGAAATTATACTCAGTTTAAATCTTGATTGTCATGATGGGTAAAAATGTAAACTCTAACTATATACTCTCCACCAGGACACATTTTAAATATACAAAGACAGGTTAAAAATAAAAGGATATAAAAAGACAGCTTTGGCAAACACCAATCACAAGAAAGAGTGGCTATGTTAACATCAGTCAGAGTAGACTTCAAGACAACCAATACTACCAAAGAAAAAGATGGACATTTAATAAAAAATTATCAAGAATAAATAATACATCCTATATGTCTTTGCATCTAAGAACAGTTTCAAAATAACATGAAGCAAAAACTGAAAGAATTGAATGTTAACCAGTTTCCTTTGTGGAGGCCAATATGGAATGGTTGCAAATTCAGTTAATTTGGAAATAGGAGAACTCATTTTAGGTCTTTATGCTGACGCTTGCTGTTTATACATTGGGAGAGTCAATTCACTTAACTAATAATTTTGTGTGTGTGTAAAGAAAAACTATACCTACTCTGTCAAAGAGAATTGTGAGAATCTAAAACTACTAAATAAAAACAGAAAGCATGTCATAGGCATATATGATAATAATACATTTTGAATAATGAAACATTATTAAATACTTTGAAATAAGAATCTTGTCTTCTACATCTGTGTAATTTTCATCTTTATATTCCACTTGGTTTCAGCCATAAACATGTACAATAAATGTTCATCAAGAGTTCCTTCAAATCATGAAATTCTATAATTAAAGTAGAAATGAAACTCAAAGTGTCATGAATCTTGGAAAAGAATTTTGAGTAGATGCTGGCTAACTCATCTAAGACATCAATACATAAATATGGCTCTTGATTACATTGAGACTTAACTGTACAGAGTAAAAATAGAGTATAATTCTTTGCATTATCTACCAAGTTAAAGAACTGATGAAGTAAATAAAAGACCTACTTACTTAATAGAAAATAGAAAAACACTAAAAATAATTAATTATAGCATATATTGGAGATAACACAATTTTCCTTATTATCCAGACTAATCATTACAAACTAGGCTGAAGAGGCCTTGAAACAAATTAGTGATGAGAAATGGAATTGCCTACAGTTTGATAAAGTATTTCTTCAAGGTATAATGACAGTGCAGGAAGTAAGAGGAGTAAAGAGCAGAAAAAGAAAGGAGAAAGGAAAAATAACTACCTTATGTTTGTACGTCTCATTTCACCAATGAAAAATTGAGGTCCTTTTAATTTTTAGTTGACTGTCTTTCCTTTGTGGGGGAGGGGAAAGTGGAGCTATATCATTGGTAGAGGTCACTGGAGAGGCACAGAAATGCTCCCTTCCTATCTCAAAATTATTCAGATCTAGGAAGAGAGATATATCTACAAAATAACTCTATTGAGACTTATAAATCCAGTCACAGGATGGAAATGCACATGTAGAGCCTTCTGTATATTTTGATACATTTCCCCAAACCCAACACCTTTATACTATATATATTGCACAATAATTAAATAACATCCTGTACCTAGCAAAGGAAATGCTCAGTGAATATTTGTGCAGTTTATAATATCTTCTAAATGTGGACACATATTCATTTTTTAAAAAAACACCAAGAAATGCTCATGATTCCAAAGTGAATTGATGTGATTACTTTTAATGCCCTTTAATGTGTCATTAAAGACCAAAGGTAAAATTTTAAAAGGAAGTTGCATGCTATTTTCTTTTTCCTAAAGTAATTAACTGTGATCTTAAATTTGTTCAAATATTATTTTACACCATCTTTTTGTTAAATATTAATTTCTGTTCAAATATTTACTAAATTGCTACCTTTTCTAAGTTCATTTTCTATTTTATTTGCCAATTGCAGTGCAGGAACTGTTTAGGTTAGCAATGCTGAAAGAAAGGAAAACTAGCATCCTGTAGGCATCTTATTACTATTCCCAGTAAAAGTATTTTCTATCCATCTCTGTGAAATCTATAAACTGTCACATTTTACTGCCTACCCTACCAAAGTCCTCAGGGGAAAGGAGAATGATTGAAAAAACCCTACAGGAAGTTAATTTTCTCTTAACTTTATTGTATTTCCAAGAAAAATTCTCAGAAGTGTTTCCAAAGAGGATGAACAAATAATTTTCACCACTTGAATTTTAATAAACAACAAATTGGTAAAAATATGAACTGAAAAGAGATAGAATTAACAGAAATAAACCAACAATTTCTACAATTAATTGTTTATTTAATAAAAATGACCTTGGGTTAATTTTTAAAAGGCTACATAATACATATCAGAATGTTGGTGGGAATGAAGTCAAACCATAACATTCTGTACAAGAAATTCATTCATTTTTGTCAACTGAAGGGAAAAAAATCCTCCAAATATAAATATATGTAACAATGTATATACATTTATACACTAGATGAATTAAACAACTTAATAAATACTCTTACTAATATACACTTAAATGGAAGTACCTTATTACTATTCAAATGTAGTATGACAAATGCCTTTCCTTATTTTACTGCATTTTTATAATTCTTATTTTTATAAAAAGAAGTGAATACCAAAACAAACTACATACAACAGGAAAATGTGCTGGTTCAACAGAATCAATTAGTATATTTTGAGGACAAATTTATACAATATGTTGTTTTGGATGTGCTACAAGAAAAAAAAATGAATCACACTTCAGAACAGTAATCCTTTTCAACAGTAAATGAAATCATTTATAATTGTTAAGCTTATTAGTCAGTTAAGAATAACACTAGTCTCTGTAAAATGTCTTTATTATGTCAAGACATTCATTGCCTTTCTTGTATATAAAACCATTCCTTACACATGTGGCTGGCATAAAACGTCTAACTTTAGTACTGAGAACTGTCAAAAACTGCAATAAGATGACTTTAATAAACCCGCAAGAGATATGAAAGAGCTCTCAGAAGATTAAAAACGGGATATTAGAACAGCTACATTAGAGACTGCTATGTGACTGACCAAAAGTGAGGCAGAAAGAGAAAGATCAACACTGGAACAGCTATTCATAAAAGGGCAGAGGGGAAGTAAGACATCCAGAGTAGCAGCAGAGAGTTAATTAGAAAAACCACCTTGTGAGAAAACAGAAAGAACTAATTCAATAATTCTGGACGAGAAAAACTGTAGGGAATTGAAGGGACTGTGGAAAGACAGTCAAAAAGTTCAGTGACTACAGCATTAGGGCTGCCTCAAAAAGATGCAGCAACAACAACAAAGGATTGTACGGGGAATTTCTTTAGAAGCACGGTTATGGGAACAGAAATCAAAACCCGAAAACCACTGTTTTCAGTCTTGGTTAAAATTAAAAAGTAATCATATATTACAGAGGTGTTTAATAAATCTTGCTGAGAAAGAATCCCACAAATATTATGAAGGTTCAAAGTTCATTTGCAGGTACCAGATGGTTATACGTTTTGATCACAAGATCATGGTGAACAAAAAGCATGGTTAAGTGACAGAACAGGTTAAAAAATTACTACTAAAATATTCTCCTTATGTTTGCTGAAAACAAGAAGTTTCCCTAGATCTTTATTGTTAATTTACCAAGTTCTTCCTGGGATATTCAATGATGACTATAAAATTCCTGTTTTATCTTCTAAGACTGGTAGCCCTCCACTTCAAAGAATGTGATGAACATGAACTGTTGGAAAATAAGATATTGTTTATTTAAATGACAGAGTTCGTTTTATGCAGAAAATGGAATCTGTTCATTTACATTGTGAAATTTAAATAGGACTCTCACCTAAAAACTATGTAGCACTTTGTTTTTTTTCAGAAACACTCAGATTTTTTGGATATACTTCTCTTATAGCAGACTCTACGTAAATAAAAGACGCTTCTAGCACATTCAGATCCAACAAACATTATGAAGCCTGCTTCATCAATAGGACTAGAGGTAAACAAATGTATAGGAACTATTTACTAAAATTATATGATTGGTACAGACAACTAAAGGTTATTATAAAAATTACTGTTATACTTGGACTTCAAATAGAGTCATATGAAAGCTAATAATACAGTGGTAAGTAAGGTCCTGGCTCACTTTCTCATACTTCTGACCACATGAAAATGAGTCAATAGGGAGTGAATTATTTCAATAAATCACCCCCACTGCCTACCATCTATCTTCCCCCAAAATACCTAGTTAGCTTCAAAGAACGGAAGTTCCCTGGTAAAGGTGAAGCAAGTTCCTGAAGACAAGAGTGAAAGTGTTTCTGGGAGGAGGGATGTGACCAAGAGAAGATTTAGCTTATAAGGATTTCTCAATAACAAATTTGATAGATATTTCCTAAAATATATAAACCTACTTTTGTGAATCAAAAAAAAAAAAAAAGTAACAACTACTTCCTACAAGTGAGGAACACTTTCTGTCATGATTACAACACTAAACATTTTCCTTGGGGCCCAGTAGGACAGACCAATAAGATCCTACTAAACTAAGTAATAATTTCTAGGGGAAGAAATTTAGTAAATAACACTCTGGTGACCTGATGGGGCAAATGAGCTCAGTATACCAATCTCACTGCCATATTAGAAGAAGACTTTGGAATGGGAGGCTACTTCAGTCTTTCTAGTAAAAGGTCAATCTACTATAGAATCTATAGAAACTTAGAATATCAATAAATGTAAGCAGCACATCAGAAAATCTAACTCTGCACAAAATACACTTCACAACTCGAGACTCACCATTAGAATATGCATTTTGAATGTATTCCATGGTGAGATCCCATAGGCGCAAACTCACATGTGCACCCAGTGTCTGCGGCAATAAAGTATGTCTACAAGATAGGACAGATGTTGATTCCCAGTGGGTGGAGTACATGAAATTAACAGAATGAATAATTAAACTTAAGTGTCAGCAGACAAAGCACTGTAACCTAAAAAAGCAGAATTCCTTAGTTCTATATGACTGTTAAACTAGCACTGAAACTATTAGTAGTGACATGCAGTATTATTTCATTGGTTCCTCACAATTATTCTAAGATGAATTAAAGATGGCAGGCATTTTTGCCCCCATTTTATAAATGGTAATATAAGTACAACATATAGTGACAACCGAAAGATATGGTGACAGGTAGCAGTCATTTGATTATGAATCCAATCTTAGAATTCTTTCTAAAATACCAGTGTTTCTGCAAATATGGGATTAATAATACTAGTGATACAGAGGCAAAATAATAAATGACTATAAAACAAATGCTAAGAATTTATTCCATTTTCAATGATTTTTGATGTATCCTGATATGTCAAGGAAAAGGTCTCAGTCTTTTGATTCAGTTGCTCATCATGTCTGACTCTTTGCAACTCAACGGACTGCAGCATGCCAGGCCTCCCTGTCTGTCACCAACTCCCAGACTTTACTCAAACTCACGTCCAACGAGTTGGTGATGCCATCCCACCGTCTCATCCTCTGTCATCCTCTTCTCCTGCCTCCTTCAGTTTTTCCCAGCATCAGGGTCATTTCATATAAGTCAGTTCTTCACATCAAGTGGCCAGAGTATTGGAGCTTCAGCTTCAACATCAGTCCTTCCAATGAATATTCAGGACTGACTTCCTTTAGGATGACCGGTTGGATCTCCTTGAGTCCAAGGAACTCTAAAGAGTCTTCTCCAACACCACATTTGAAAAGCATCAATTCTTTGGTGTTCAGCTTTCTTTATAGTCCAACTCTCACATCCAGACGTGACGACTGGGAAAAGCAGAGCCTTGACTAGACGGACCTTTGTTGGCAAGGTAATGTCCCTGTTTTTTAATATACTGTCTAGGTTGGTCATAACTTATCTTCCAAAGAGTAAGCATCTTTTAATTTCATGACTGCAGTCACCATTTGCAATGATTTTGGAGTCTGCCAAAATAAAGTCTACCATTATTTCCCCATTTATTTGCCATAAAGTGATGGGATCAGATGACATGATCTTAGTTTTCTGAATGTCGAGCTTTAAGCCAACTTTTTCAGTCTCCCCTTCTACTTTCATCAAGAAGCCCTTTAGTTCTTCATCACTCTCTGACGTAAGCATGGTGTCATTTGCATATCTGAGGTTATGATATTTCTCTCAGCAATCTTGATTCCAGCTTGTGCTTCATCCAGCCCGGCATTTCTCATGATGTACTCTGCATGTAAGTTAAATAAGCAGGGTGACAACATACAGCCTTGACATACTCCTTTTCCTACTGGAACCAGTCTGTTGTTCCATGTCAAGTTCTAACTGTTGCTTCCTGACCTGCATACAGATTTCTTAGGAGGCAGGTCAGGTGGTCTGGTATTCCCATCTCTTTAGGAATTTTCCACAGTCTTGTGATCCACACTGTCAAAGGCTTTGGTATAGTCAATAGCAGAAATAGATGTATTTCTGGAATTCTCGTGCTTTTTTGATGATCCAGTGAATGATGGCAATTTGATCTCTGATTCTTCTGCCTTTTCTAAAACCAGCGTGAACAGCTGAAAGTTCAAGGTTTACATATGGTTGAACCCTGGCTTGGAAAATTTTGAGCATTACTTTACTAGCATGTGAGACGAGTGCAATTGTGTGGTAGTTTGAACATTCTTTGGCATTACCTCACTTTGGCATTGGAATGAAAACTGACCTTTTCCAGTCCTGTGCCACTACTGAGTTTTCCAAACTTGCTGGCATTTTGAGTGCAACTCTTTCACAGCATCATCTTTTATGATTTGAAATAGTTCAACTGGAATTCCATTAGCTACACTAGCTTTATTCATAGTGATGCTTCCTAGGGCCCACTTGACTTCACATTCCAGGATGTCTGGCTCTAGGTAAGTGGTCACACCATCGTGATTATCTGGGTCATGAAGATGTTTTCTGTATAGTTCTTCAGTGTATTCTTGCCACTCTTCTTAATATCTTCTGCTTCTCTTAGGTCCATACCATTTCTGTCCTTTATTGTGCCCATTTTTGCATGAAATGTTCCCTTGGTGTCTCTAATTTTCTTGAAGAGATCTCTAGTCTTTCCCATTCTATTGTTTTCCTCTATTCCTTTGCACTGATCACTGAGGAAGGCTTTCTTATCTCTGCTTGTTTTTCTTTGGAACTCTGCATTCAAATGGGTATATCGTTCCTTTTCTCCTTTGCTTTTCGCTTCTCTTCTTTTCACAGTTATTTGTAAGGCCTCCTCAGACAGTCATTTACCTTTTTTGCATAACTTTTTCTTGCAAATGGTCTTGATCCCTGTTTCCTGTGCAATGTCATGATCCTCCATCAATAGTTAATCAGGCACTATCTATCAGATCTAGTCCCTTGAATCTATTTGTCACTTCCACTGTATAATCATAAGGGATTTGATTTAGGTCATACCTGAATGGCCTAGTGGTTTTCCCTACTTTCTTCAATTTAAGTCTGAATTTGGAAATAAATAAGGAGTTCATGATGTGAACCACAGTCAGCTCCCGTTTTTTTTTTTTTTTCCTGACTGCATAGAGGTTCCCCACCCTTGGCTGCAAAGAATACAATCAATCTGATTTCCGTATTGACCATCTGGTCATGTCCATGGGTAGAGTGTTCTCTTGTATTGTTGGAAGAGAATGTTTGCTATGACCAGTGTGTTCTCTTGGCAAAACTCTATTAGCCTTTGCCCTGCTTCATTCTATACTTCAAGGCCAAATTTGCCTGTTACTCCAGGTGTTTCTTGACTTCCTGTTTTTACATTCCAGTCCCCTGTGATGAAAAGGACATCTTTTTGGGGTGTCTAGAAGGCCATGTAGGTCTTCACAGAACCATTCAACTTCAGCTTCTTCAGCATTACTGGTGGGGCATAGACTTGGATTACTACGATAGTGAATGGTTTGCCTTGGAAACGAACAGAGATCATTCTCCCGTTTTTGAGACTGCATCCAGGTACTGCATTTCAGACTCGTTTGTTTACTATGATGGCTACTCCATTTCTTCTAAGGGATTTTTGCCCATAGTAGTAGATATAATGGTCATCTGAATTAAATTCACCCATTCCAGTCTTTACCACCTCGATTCTGGAAATCAGGCTCCAGTGTTGGATGTTGTTAAGCAAAAGCATTTAGCCAAATCATATTATATTTCATTTTATGTAGTACAGATGGTAAAGAATCTGCCTGCAATGCAGGAGACCTAGGTTTGATCCCTGAGTTGGGAAGATCCCCTGGAGAAGGAAACGACTATCCACTCCAGTATTCTTGCCTGGAGAGTCCCATGGACAGAGGAGCCTTTGTCCATGGGGTCAAAAGAGTAGGACGCAACTTAGCGACTAACACACACACACACACACACACACACACACACAGAGCTTTATGTTTATCTTCCATTTATGTCAAGGGACATATTTTTTTTTTCACTTTAGGCAGAAACATAATGTTCTCTTTATTAAATTAATGTAAGTAATTTTATAGAAAACTAGTACATAAAAATATAGTGGATTCTGCAAAAAAAAAATCCATTAATCAGTTTGCAAAAGACTGAAACTTGAAAATATTCTACTACATATCAAACACAATAAATCATACTCTTAATAATGACCACCAAAAGGCTTTCCAATTTACAGAACTTTACATTTCATACAGAATTCATACAATTAGTTGCTTCATTGTATCAACTTACTACTTACATACATTTCTAAATGAGTACAGTAGCCATAATACTATCATAGCAAGAGTCAAGTTAGTTTTGAAGGAAATTTGGTGTATCACTTACTTTTTAGCAATATTTCATTTATTCTAATACTATTACAATAGAAGTTATACATAAATACAGTTGCATAAGATTCAAACAAAAAGAATAATCAGAGTAAAGTATGACTCTTTGTGTTCAAGTCACTCAGTCATTTCTGACTCTTTCCAACTCTATGGACTGCAGCTCACCAGGCTCCTCCCATTTCATGCTCACACTCCCAGCTATTCCTGTTCCTGCACATAATGACTAACAAACTGTAAGACAAAATTCATTTCTCCAACAGTTCAGTTCAGTTCAGTCGCTCAGTTGTGTCTGACTCTGTGACCCCATGGACTGCAGCACGCCAGGCTTCTGTGTCCATCACCAACTCCTGAAGCTTACTCAAACTCAATTCATCAAGTCAGTGATGCCATCCAACCATCTAATCCTCTGTTATCCCCTTTTCCTCCTGTCTTCAATCTTTTCCAGCATCTGGGTCTTTTGCAATGAGTCGATTATTTGCACCAAGTGGCCAAAGTGTTAGAGCTTCAGCTTCAGCATCAGTCCTTCCAATGAATATTCAGGACTGATTTCACTTAGGATTGACTGATTTGATCTCCTTGCAGTCCAAAGGACTCTCAAGAGTTTTCTCCAAAACCACGGTTCAAAAGCATCAATTCTTTGGCACTCTTTATGGTCCAGTTCCACATCCATACATGACTACTGGAAAACCCATAGCTTTGACTAGATGGACCTACCTTTGTTGGCAAATTAATGTCTCAGCTTCTTAATATGCTATCTAGGTTGGTCCTTTTCTTCCAAGGAGCAAGCTTCTTTTAATTTCATGGCAAGCATCTTTTAATTTCATGATTTAAGAGCCCAAGAAAATAAAATCTGTACCTGTTTCCATTGTTTCCCCATCTATTTGCAATGAAGTGATGGGACCAGTTGTCATGAACTTAGTTTTTTGAATGTTGAGTTTTAAGCCAGTTTTTTCAGTCTACTCTTTCACTTTCATCAAGAGGCTCTTTAGTTCCTCTTTGTTTTCTGACATAAGGGTGGTGTCATCTGCATATCTGAGGTTATTGATATTTCTCCCGGCAATCTTGATTCCAGCTTGTGCTTCATCCAGCCTGGCATTTCACACATGTACTCTGCATATTAGTTAAATAAGCAGGGTGACAAAATATAGTCTTGATGTTCTCCTTTCTTGATTTCATACCAGTCTGCTGTTTCATGCACAGTTCTAACTGTTGCTTCTTGACCTGCATACAGATTTCTCAGGAGGCAGGTCACGTGATCTGGTATTCCCATCTCTTTAAGAATTTTCCAGTTTGTGATCCACACAGTCTATAGCTGTGGCATAGTCAATAAAGCAGAAGTAGATGTTTTTCTGGAACTTTCTTGCTTTTTCTATGATTCACTGGATGCTGGCAATTTGATTGCTGGTTCCTCTGTTTTTCCTAAATCCAGCTTGAACATCTGGAAGTTCTTGGTTCATGTACTGTTGAAGCCTGGCTTGGAGAATTTTGAGCTTTACTTTGCTAGCATGTGGGATGAGTGCAATTGTGCAGTAGTTTGAGCCTTCTTTGGCATTGCTTTTTTTGGGATTGTAATGAAAACTGATGTTTTCTAGTCCTGTGGCTTTTGCTGAGTTTTCCAAATTTTCTGGCATATTGAGTGCAGCACTTTCACAGCATCATCTTTTAGGATTTGAAATAGCTCAGCTGGAATTCCATCACCTCCACTATCTTTGTTCATAGTGTTCCTCCAATATCCTTCCAGTAAATTCACCTTCATGTATGTTTTTGTTTTCATACTAGCCAGGAAAGTTAACACTATTTGCTACAAGAGACAGCTTTCAAATGTCTGTGCTTTAAATCCTAAGTTACCCACCTACAGAGGGTACAAGGAGCCCACGATCCACATGTTCACTTTAGAGACCCTGATTAACAAGGCTCTACCATTCTGTATTTGTGTGACCTTAATGTAGCTTTAGAGGAGCTAAGAGACTGTAGAGGTGGCATCATGGCTCCTAAATACCATGACTCACACATAATGCATGCCACTTTTGCTCACAATCCACTATCCAGAATATGCCACAGGGCCCAACCTAAACATAAGGGAAAATACAGAGCTGAACTTATATATGTTACAATACCATTCTGTTCAATAGTACATATATGAATTAGGTGAAAGAGAATGTGCTTTCCTGCCATATACTTTTCTTCGTCTTAATGATATACTCAGAGCTCTTTTCAAGTATGTTTGTATGTATGTATGTACATGCACAGACAACTATTTTTATTGGTTTCACAGTAAGTATAGCACAGCTAAATCACTTAACCATTCCACTATTGATGAATATTCAGGCTACTTTTGCTCTATTATAAAAAATAATATAAAAAAAAGAATACACCTAACTTTTAATCAAACATTTTATGGAGGTGATTCTGTCCATATGTTTACTGGCCATTGGGTTCTCATGTTCTGTGAACAGCCTATTCATATCCTATGTTGACTTAGCTATTGTACTTTCTTCCCTTAATGATATACAGAATCTTGTTAATAAACATGATGAAATTTTTATGTACTTGATATTTTTTCCTTTAACTTTACTTATGGTGTTTGTTAACTATTACTTGGCAAAATATATCAATGTTTTTCCTATAAACCTTGTGATGTTTTATATTCTACATAAGACAATCTTCCTCCATTTAATATTATGAAAAAATATTCTCCAGCTTTTGTTTCTATTGGTTTTGAAGTTTAAAAATGATTAGTTCTAGAATATATTTTGGGTTTTTAGACAAAGGTATAACTTTATTTTTTCTAAACAGATAACCAATTTTTCTTAACACCACTGCATTATTTGCACCAATGTATATATTGCATTATCTTTTTTTCTTATTTGAAAGAGTATATTTATCATAAACTAAGTTCTCATTTTTACTTGGATTTGTTTATTTAGTCCTGGTCTGTCACCATTCAGTTTTTATTACTATAGCTTTGTAGCATTTTATAAGGTTAGTAGAACAAGTCCTCCATGGCTATTCTCTTGTATATATTCTTTTCCATTAATTTTAAGATTAGCTTTGCAAATTTTAAGAAAACACTGATGGATGTTTTGGTTGGATTATGTTGAAACTGTGCATCTGTTTGGGAAAGAAATGAATTCTGCATAATACGTAGTCTATCCATCCAGAAACACAGTAATCTCACCACATATCCTTTGTAGAAAAAAAAAATCTCATTTTTAAATTTAGGCCTCTTTAACGTTGTTTCATATGTGAATTATAAGCTTCACCCTAATTCACTGGTTATGAGCACCTATTATGAAGCTTGATGCTATTTTTCAAAGTGATGTGGTAGGCAGATTTCTAAAAATCGCTGATTCCAAACCTGCATACCTGTAACCTATGCAAGTGATGAGAGATATCTATCGTGATTGTGTTACATGGCACAACTGAAGTTAAAATTGAGACTGACTTAGCCTCAAACTACTGCACAATTGCACTCATCTCACAGGCTAGCAAAGTAATGCTCAAAATTCTATAAGCCAGGCTTCAGTACATCAAGGCTATATTTTGTCACTCTGTTTATTTAACTTACATGCAGAGTACACATGCGAAATGCCGGGCTGGATGAAGCACAAGCTGGAATCAAGATTGTCAGGAGAACTAGCAATAACCTCAGATATACAGATGACACCACCCTTATGTCAGAAAACAAAGAGGAACTAAAGAGCCTCTTGATGAAAGTGAAAGAGGAGAGTGAAAAAGTTGGCTTAAAACTCAACATTCAGAAAACTAAGATCATGGCATCTGGTCCCATCAGTTCATGGCAAATCGATGGGGAAACAATGGAAACAGTGACAGATTTTATTTTCTTGGGCTCCAAAATCACTGCAGATGGTGACTGCAGCCATGAAATTAAAAGATGCTTGCTCCTTGGAAGAAAAGTTATGACCAACTTAGGTAGCATATTAAAAAGCAGAGACATTACTTTGCCAACAAAGTTTGTCTGGTCAAAGTTATGGATTTTCCAGTAGTCATGTATGGATGTGAGAGTTGGACTATAAAGAAAGCTGAGCACCAAAAAATTGATCGTTTTGAACTGTGGTGTTGGAGAAGACTATTCAGAGTCCCTTGGACTGTAAGGAGATCAAACCAGTCAACCCTAAAGGAATTTAGTCCTGACTATTCTTACTCCTTGGAAGAAAAGTTATGACCAACCTAGATAGCATATTCAAAAGCAGAGACTTACTTTGCCGACTAAGGTCTGTCTAGTCAAGGCTATGGTTTTTCCTGTGGTCATGTATGGATGTGAGAGTTGGACTGTGAAGAAGGCTGAGCGCCGAAGAATTGATGCTTTTGAAGTGTGGTGTTGGAGAAGACTCTTGAGAGTCCCTTGGACTGCAAGGAGATCCAACCAGTCCATTCTGAAGGAGATCAGCCCTGGGATTTCTTTGGAAGGAATGATGCTGAAGCTGAAACTCCAGTAGTTTGGCCATCTCATGAGAAGAGTTGACTCATTGGAAAAGACTCTGATGCTGGGAGAGATTGGGGGCAGGAGAAGGGGACGACAGAGGATGAGATGGCTGGATGGCATCACTGACTTGATGGACGTGAGTCTGAGTGAACTCAGGGAGTTGGTGATGGACAGGGAGGCCTGGTGTGCTGCGATTCATGGAGTCGCAGAGTCGGACACGACTGAGCGACTGAACTGAACTGATTCTTTGTAAGGACTGATGCTGACTTGAAACTTCAATACTTTGGCCACCTCATGTGAGGAACTGACTCATTTGAAAAGACCCTGATGCTGGGAAAGACTGAAGGCGGGAGGAGAAAGGGACAATGGAGAACATGATGGCTGGATGGCATCACCGACTCAGTGGACATGAGTTTGAGTGACCTCCAGGAGTTGGTGATGGGCAAGGAAGCCTGGTGTGCTGCAGTCCATGGGGTCACAAAGAGTCAGGCACGACTGAGCGACTGAAGTGAAGTGAACTGAACATCCTGAATGAGTCTGAAAATGAATTAATTCTAGGACCACTTCATAAAACTGTGGTGTTACAGACACCTTAATTTCCGTCCTGTGAGACCTAAAACAGAGAACCCAATCGCATCCACTCAAACTTCTGACTTATAGAAATTATGAGATAATAAATGAGTGTTGCTTTAAGCCACTAAGTTAGTTGTAATTTGTTACACAGCAATAGAAAATTAATCCAGATAGACTCCAAAGCAATTGTTATTACTACTTTCCACCTCCATAAGGTTTCAGGATTCCTGGGGAAACGGAAATACATTCAGAATCACCTTCCCCTTCCTCCCCTGTATATCAACTAATACTCCTTAATTAAGCCATATATGCCAAACAAAATCTTTAATTTCCTGTTAAATGTTAAGTTTGGGGGAGTAAAATGCTATCTCTTCCTGAAAAAGTTTGAATATTTAAGGTACAATATAAATTGAAAACACAAATACCAAAGAACATAAAGCCTAAAAGTCATTGGGTAAATCACCTAATGAAAAGTAGGAGCATATTAACTGTTATCAAATACTAGAATCCAAAATCTATTTCACAAGAGGCCAGGATATATATAATAGTTAAGGTTCTTTCAGTAATTTACCTATTATGACTACAATGTTTAAAAGCAAATACAGTATATTGGTAAAATAATAATTAATCAACATTCTTGATTCCACTGAATAAATTATTGCACTATTTACCTTTTCCTTTAATTAAAAATGCAATTTACTCCATAGTATGTTAAATTTATAAAACTCTTCATGGTCTAAGTAACATTAAATAATTCATACTTTGAAATCAGTTTAGAGAATTTTGAGCTGATGCATGGCTGAATTATGTAATTTTTTAAAAGATATGGTAAAAGAAAACTTACAGTGGTATTCAGTGACAAGACTGACAATAAAATAAGCTTCACTTATTTTGTCTGCATGCTTCCATACTATTTGAATCCTGTTTAACAAAGCATGTTACTTATAGCTCTTGGGTAAAATTTTTAAAACAAAGCAATAAATAAAACAGGAAAAAAGTTTAGTGAATATGAAAGATGATGATTTTAATGATCATGGAACTGAGAGAGTTTTGAAATCAGAAAACAAATTCAAGGAAAGTAAAAATTGAGAAGAAAGAAATTTAAGGAAATAACATAACATGGAATAATGATTAGATATTTGTTAGAACTATCAAAACAATGTTATGAGTGCTAATTAAAAAGAAAATTCATCCATTGTCTAAAATTTTAAAGTTTATTTTCTTATTAAAAGTGATTTTAAAAATTATTGACCTGTCCTGCTCTCCTCTAAACACCAATTTCCATGATATACAAATAAGAGAATTGTAGTGGTAGACCTAGGAACCAGTATCTGTCTCAAAATTTTAACAGATGGTCTTATCAGGATGATAGACAGGGATCTTATTGCCTCAATTGATTTTCTTTGATGTCTCCACGGCTTTTCACTCAGTAAACAAAAGGTATTATTTACCAAGTTGCCCCTGCCTATTGGTAAGGCAGATTGCAGTCAATTTAACAGTTGCTGGGAAAGCACATCTAAATCTACTTACCACCTGCCTGACGATTTTGCATTGGACCTCACAAGGGAGAACGATCCCTCTGATCTAATGCTCTGCCTATTCCTAAGCACTGTAGTTTATAATTTAAATGTCATTATTTTGTCATCCATTTACATCTTAGTACAAGATGTACTTTCCCTGCAAAGACAAGGATAGTTCTGATGTAGAGGACAGAAGGAGAACTGTGTTTTGTACTAAAGTCCCATGAAGGGAGGAACAATATCTGTTTCTTCTTTATCCTCTATCACAATGACTGGCACATAGTAAATTCTCAGTAAGGACTTGATAAAGTAAGAGTTAAAATTAAAGTTATTCAGTCGTGTCCAGCTCTTTGCAACCCCATGGACTGTAGCCTACCAGGTTCCTCTGTCCATGGAATTCTCCAGGCAAGAATACTGGAGTGGGTAGGCGTTCCCTTCCTTCTCTTTGGGATCTTCCCAACCAAGGAACTGAACCCAGGTCTCCCACTGGCAAATTCTTTACCATCTGAACCACCAGGGAAGCCCAAGAATAACTGGAGTGGGTAGCCTATCCCTTCTTCAAGAGATATTCCCGACCCAGTAATCGAATCAAGGTCTCCTGAATTGCAGGTGGTTTCTTTTCCAGCTGAGCTACAAAGGTGAGCAAAAACTAAAATCAACCAATAGCGCTGAGTTGCCAATGAACAACAAGAACAAAAAATGACACAGGCAAATGGCACATTAGGGAAGAAAGAAAACATAAAGAGAAGAAGGTGATAGTGAAAGGAACAAGAAAGTTCAGTTTTCATGCTATTCCTAAATAAAGGCATTCTATTTTTTCTTCACAACTTTCTCAAATAGTTCCATCCATATGCTATTTTAAGGAATAAAATTCATTGGAACAGTAGGGGAAAAAACAGTCTACCATGAAAGACTGCTTCCAAAGAGATAGACATGGGGCCCAGTAAGCACTAACAGCATATTAGATTAGATACCTATTTAGGTAAAGAATACTTATACATTAGCAAAGCAAAAAAATATTTTAAAGCCAAAGATGAATGTAAAGATATGGGTCACAAAAATGGCTCATGACTAATTTGGAGCTGAATCAATGGCTTTATAGACAAGTTTGCATTTTTTTGTTTTTGTTTTTACAGATGGACAGTTTAGGGATCTCCAGAAAATTATCCAATAAATACACGTAAACTACATGCGGGACTCAATTTCATATGCGGGACTCAATTCTACTCTAATCCATATTATACAATACTTATAAAGTCAAAAAGTCAGAATATTAAAAATCACTCTTGAAAATTACAGTACATATTTTTCCATTATTGGTAATTGGTCTGTTTATATTATCTATTTCTCCCTGGTTCAGTCTTGGGAGATTGTTAATTTTTAGAAATTTGTCCATTTCTTCTAGGTTGCCCAATTTATTGGCATATAGTTGTTAGTGGTAGTCTCTTATGATCTTTTGTATTCTGTGGTATCAGTTCTAACTTCTTTTTCACTTCTGATTTTATTGATTTGAGTCCTCTTCTTTTTTTTTCTTAATACCCTGACTAGAGGTTTATAACTTTGCTTATCTTTTTTTGCCTATTTTTAAAAATTCATTTATTTTTTATTGAAGGATAATTGCTTTACAGAATTTTGTTGTATTCTGTCAAGCCTCAACATGAATCAGCCACAGGTATACATATATCCCCTTCCTTTTGAACCTCCCTCCCATCTCCTTCTCCATCCCACCCTTCTAGGTTGACACAGAGCCCCTGTTTGAGTTTCCTGAGCCATACAGCAAATTCCTGTTGGCTATCTATTTTACATACGGTAATGTAAGTTTCCATGTTACACTTTCCATACATCTCACCCTCTCCTCCCCTCTCCCCATGTCCATAAGTCTATTCGTTATGTCTGTTTCTCCATTGCTGCCCTGCAAATAAATTCTTCAGTACCATTTTTCTAGATTCTGTATATATGCATTAGAATATGACATTTATCTTTCTCTTTCGACTTACTTCACTTTGTATAATAGGTTCTAGGTTCATTCACCTCATTAGAAGTGATTCAAAATATGTTCCTTTTTATGGCTGAGCAACATTCCACTGTGTACATGTACCACCACTTCTTTATCCAATCATCTGTCCATGGGCATCTAGGTTGCTTCCATGTTCTAGCTAATGTGAATAGTGCAGTAGTGAACAATGGGATACATTAGCCTTTTTCAGTTTTGGTTTCCTCAGGGTATATGCCTAGGAGTGGGACTGCTGGATCATATGGTGGTTTTATTCCTAACTTTTAAAGGAATCTCCATACCATCTTCCACAGTGGCTGTATCAATTTACATTCCCACCAACAGAGAGTTCCCTTTGCTCCACACCCTCTCCAGCATTTATTTTTTGTAGACATTTTGATGGTGGCCATTCTGACCAGTGTGAGGGGATATCTCATTGCAGTTTTGATTTGCATTTCTCTAATAATGAGCGATGTTGAGTATCTTTTCATGTGTTTGTTAGCCATCAGTAAGTCTTCTTTGGAGAAGTGTCTGTTTAGGTATTTTTTTCCACTTTTTGATGGGATTGTTTTTCTGGTATTGAGTTATATGAGCTCCTTGTATATTTTGGAAACTAATCCTTTGTCAGTTGTTTCATTTGCTATTACTTTCTTCCATTCTGAGGGTGGTCTTTTCACCTTGCTTATAGTTTCCTTTGCTGTGCAAAAGCTTTTATGTTTAATTAGGTCCCAGTTGTTTACTTTTGTTTTTATTTCCTTTACTCTAGGAGGTGGGTCATACAGGATATTGCTTTGATTTATGTCATTGAGTGTTCTGCCCATGTTTTCCTCTAAGAGTTTGATAGTTTCTGGTCTTACATTTAGGTCTTAAATCCATTTTGAGTTTATCTTTGTGTATGGTGTTAGGAAGTGTTCTAAGCTCACTCTTTTACATGTAGCTGTCCAGTTTTCCCAGCACCATTTATTGAAGAGGCTGTCTTTGCCCCATTGTATATTCTTGCCTTCTTTGTCAAAAATAAGGTACACATAGGTGCATGGGTTATTTCTGGGCATACTGTTTTGTTCCACTGGTCTATAATTCTGTTTTAGTACCTAGTACCATACTATCTTGATGACTGTAGCTTTGTAGTATAATTTTACGTCAGGAAAGTTGATTCCCCCAGCTCCATTCTTCTTTGTCAAGACTGCTTTGGCTATTCAGGGTCTTTTTTGACAATTCCATATGAATCTTTTGTCACAATGCCATATGAATTGTGAAATTGTTTGCTCTAGTTCTGTGAAAAATGCCATTAGTAATTTGATAGGGATCACATTGAATCTGTAGATTGCATTTGGTAGCATAGTCATTTTCACAATATTTACTCTTCCTACCTAAGAACATGGAGTATCTTTCCATCTGTATATGTCATCTTTGATTTCTTTGATTCAGTTCAATTCAGTTCAGTCTGGTCACTCAGTTGTGTCCAACTCTTTGCGACTCCATGAATCGCAGCACTCCAGGTGTCCCTGTCCATCACCAACTCCCAGAGTTCACCCAAACGTATGTGCAACAATTCGGTGATGCCATCCAGCTATCTCATCCTCTGTCGTCCCCTTCTCCTCTTGCCCACAAGCCTTCCCAGCATCAGAGTCTTTTCCAATGAGTCAACTCTTCGCATGAGGTGGCCAAAGTATTAGAGTTTCAGCCTCAGCATCAGTCCTTCCAATGAACACCCAGGACTGGTCTCCTTTAGGATGGACTGGTTGGATTTCCTTGCAGTCAAAAGGACTCTCAAGAGTCTTCTCCAACACCACAGTTCAAAAGCATCAATTCTTCAGCATTCAGCTTTCTTCACAGTAGAACTCTCACATCCATACATGACCACAGGAAAAACCATAGCCTTGACTAGACAGACCTTTGTTGGCAAAGTAATGTCTCTGCTTTTCAATATGCTATCTAGGTTGGTCATAACTTTCCTTCCAAGGAGTAAGCATCTTCTAATTTCATGGCTGCAATCACCATCTGCAGTGATTTTGGAGCCCAGAAAAATAAACTCTGACACTGTTTCCACTGTTTCTCCATCTATTTCCCATGAAGGGATGGGACCAGATGTCATGATCTTTGTTTTCTGAATGTTGAGCTTTAAGCCAACTGTTTCACTTTCCTCTTTCACTTTCATGAAGAGGCTTTTTAGTTCCTCTTCACTTTCTGCCATAAGGGTGGTGTCATCTGCATATCTGAGGTTATTGAGATTTCTCCTGGCAATCTTGATTCCAGCCTGTGCTTCTTCCAGCCCAGCGTTTCTCATGATGTACTCTGCATATAAATTAAATAAGCAGGGTGACAATATACAGCCTTGACATACTCCTTTTCCTATTTGGAACCAGTCTGTCGTTCCATGTCCAGTTCTAACTGTTGCTTCCTGACCTGCATATAGGTTTCTCAAGAGGCAGGTCAGGTGGTCCGGTATTCCCATCTCTTAAAGAATTTTCCACAGTTTATAGTGATCCACACAGTCCAAGGCTTTGGCATAGTCAATAAGGCAGAAATAGATGTTTTTCTGGAACTCTCTTGCTTTTTGATGATCCAGCGGATGTTGGCAATTTATCTCTGGTTCCTCTGCTTTTCCTAAACCCAGCTTGAACATCTAGAAGTTCACGGTTCATATACTGCTGAAGCCTGGCTTGGAGAATTTTGAGCGTTACTTTACTAGCATGTGAGATGAGTGCAATTGTGTGGTAGTTTGAGCATTCTTTGGCATTGCCTCTCTTTGGAATTGGAATGAAAACGGACCTTTTCCAGTCCTGTAGCCACTGCTGAGTTTTCCAAATTTGCTGGCATATTGAGTGCAGCACTTTCACAGCATCATCTTTCAGGATTTGAAATAGCTCAACTGGAATTCCATCACCTCCACTAGCTTTGTTCGTAGTGATGCTTTCTAAGGCCCGCTTGACTTCACCCTGGAATCTGGCTCTAGGTGAGTTATCACACCGTCATGATTCTCTGGGTCATAAAGATCTTTTTTGTACAGTTCTTCTGTGTATTCTTGCAACCTCTTCTTAATATCTTCTGCTTCTGTTAGGTCCATACCATTTCTGTCCTCTATCGAGCACATCTTGCATGAAATGTTCCCTTGGTATCTCTAATTTTCTTGAAGAGATCTCTAGTCTTTCCCATTCTGTTGTTTTCCTCTTATTTCTTTGCACTGATCTCTGAGGAAGGCTTTCTTATCTCTCCTTGCTATTTTTTGGAACTCTGTATTCAGATGCTTTTATCTTTCCTTTTCTCCTTTGCTTTGCGCTTCTCTTCTTTTCACAGCTATTTGTAAGGCCTCCTCATACAGCAATTTTGCTTTTTTTTCATTTCTTTTCCATGGGGATGGTCTTGATCCCTGTCTCCTGTATAATGTCATGAACCTCCATCCATAGTTCTGTCCGTAGTACTCTCTGTCCATAGTACTCTGTCTATCAGATCTAGTCCCTTAAATCTATTTCTCACTTCCACTGTATAATCATAAGGGATTTGATTCAGGTCACACCTGAAGTGTCTTATATTTTCTGTATACAGTTCTTTTGTCTCCTTAGGTAGGTTTATTCCTAGACATTTAATTCTTTTTGCTGCAATGGCAAATGGGATTGATTCCTTAATTATCTTTCTGATTTTTCATTGTTAGTATATAGAAATGCAAGTGATTTCTGCATATTGATTTTGTATCCTGCAACTTTGCTAAATTCACTGATTAGCTCTAGTAACTTGCTGATACTATTTTAGGGTTTCTATGTACAGTATCACGTCATCTGTAAACAGTGACAGCTTTACTTCTTTTCTCTCTGGATTGCTTTTATTTCTTTTTCTTCTCTGATGGTTGTAGCTAGGACTTCCAGAACTATGTTGAATAACAGTGGTGAAAGTGGACACCCTTGTCTTGTTCCTGATCTTAGGGGGAATGCTTTCAGTTTTTCACTACTGAGAAGAATGCTTGCTGTACTTTTATCATATACGGCCTTTACTATGTTGAGGTAGGTTCCTTCCATGCCCATTTTTTGAAGAGTTTTTATCATAAATGGGTGCTGAATTTTGTCAAAGGCTTTTTCTTCTTTTATCGAGATGATCGTATGGTTTTATCTTTCAATTTGTTAATATGGTGTATCACATTGATTGATTTGCATATACTGAAGAATCCTTGCATCCCTTGGAATAAACCCCATTTGATCATGGTGTATGAGCTTTTTGATGTGTTGCTTCATTCTGTTTGCTAAAATTTTGTTGAGGATTTTTACATCTATGTTCATCAGTGATACTAGCCTATAGTCTTCTTTTTTAGTGTTGTCTTTGTCTGGTTTTGGTATCATGGTGGTAGTGGCCTCATAGAATGAGTATGGAAGTTTGGAACTTCCTCTCTGAGTTTTTGAATGAGTTTTAGAAGGATAGGCATTAGCTCTTCTCTAAATGTTTGACAGAATTCTCTTGTGAAGCCATCTGGTTCTGAGCTTTTGTTTTTTGGGAGATTTTTGATCACAGCTTCAATTTCAGTGCTTGTAATTGGATTGTCCATAATTTCTATTTCTTCCTGCTTCAGTCTTAGAAGGTTGAACTTTTCGAAGAATCTGTTCATTTCTTCCAGGTTATCCATTTTATTTCTATAAAGCTTTCCATAATAGTCTCTTATAATCCTTTGTATTTCTGCATTGTTTGTTGTCCTCTTATAACCTCTCCTTTTTCATTTCTAATTTTGTTGATTCAATTCTTTTTTTTCTTGATGAGTCTGCCTAAAGGTTTGTCAATTTTGTTCAACCAGTTTTTAGTTTTACTAATCTTTACTACTGTTTCTTTCATTTCTTTTTCAGTTATTTCTGCTTGGATCTTTATGATTTCTGTCCTTCTACTAACTTTGGGTTTCTTTTCTTCTTTTTCCAGTTGTTTTAGGTGTAAAGTTAGGCTGTCTATTTGATGTTTTTCTTGTTTCTTGAGGTAGGATTGTATTGCTATAAACTTCCCTCTTAGAACTGCTTTTGCTGCATACCATAGGTTTTTATTGTCATGTTTTCATTGTCTTTTCCAGAAAAGTTTTGATTTCCCTTTTGATTTCTTCAGTAACCTGTTGGTTATTTAGAAACGTGTTGTTTAATCTCCATGTGTTTGTGTTTCTTACAGCTTTTTTCTTGAAATTGATATCTAGTTTCATAGCACTGTGGTTGGAGAAGATGCTTGATACAATTTCGATTTTCTTAAATTTACTAAGTTCTGATTTGTGACCCAAGATGTGGTCTATCCTGGAGAATGTTCCATGTGCACTCTCTCAATCCAATCTTCTGTATTTGTATGAAATGTCCTGAAGATATTAATAACATCCATCTCATCTAATGTATCATTTAAGATTTGTGTTTCCTTATTAATTTTGTTTTGATTAACTGTCCATTGGTGTGAGTGGGGTGTTAAAGTCTCCTACTATTATTTTGCTACTGTCAATTTCTCCTTTTAGGTCTGATATTGTTTGTCTTATGTATTGAGGTGCTCCTATGTTGAGTCTATAGATACTTAGAATTGTTGTGTCTTCCTCTTGGATTGATCACTTGATCATTATGTAGTATCCTTCCTTATCTCTTGTAATCTTCTTTTATGTAATCTTCATATCAGTCTATTTTGTCTGATATGAGGATTTCTACTCCAGCTTTCTTTTGCTTCCCATTTGCATGGAATATATTTTTCCATCCTCTCACTTTCAGTCTATACGCGTCTTTAGGTCTGCAGTGGGTTTCTTTTAGACAGCACATTCATGGGTCTTTTTTTTTGTATCCATTCAGAGTCTATGTCTTTTGGTTAGTACATTTAATCCATTTACACTTAAAAGTGTTTATTGGTATATCTGTTCCTACTGGAATTTTCTTGTTTGGAGTTGATTTTATAGATCTTTTTTCTTCTCTTGTATTTCTTGACTATATAAGTCCATTTAACATTTGTTGTAAAACTGATTTGATGGTACTGAATTCTCTTAACTTTTGCCTGTCTGAAAGCTTTTTATTTCTCCATAAATTTTGAAGGAGATCCTTGCTGGGTACTGTAATCTTGGTTGTAGATCTTTCCCTTTCAATACTTTAAATATATCCTGCCATTCCCTGCTGGCCTGCAGACTTTCTTCTGAAAGGTCAGCTGTTAAGCATATGGAGTTTCCCTTATATGTTACTTCTTGCTTATCCCTTGTTGCTTTTAATATTCTTTCTTTGTGTTTAGTGTTTGTTAATTTGATTAGTATGTGTCTTGGTGTGTTTCTCCTTGGGTATATCCTGTATGGGACTCTTTGTGCCTCTTGGGCTTGACTATTTCATTTTCCATGTTGGGGAAATTTTCAACTATAATCTCTTCAAAACTTTTATTATACCCTTTCTTTTTCTGTTCTCCTTCTGGGACCCCTATAATTTGAATGCTGGAGCATTTGATATGGTCCCAGAGGTCTCTGTGACTATCCTTAGTTCTTTTCACTCTTTTTACTTTATTCTGCTTTTCAGAAGTTATTTCTACCATTTTATCTTCCAGCTCACTGATTCATTCTTCTGCTTCAGATATTTTGCTATTGATTCCTTCTAGAGTATTTTTAATTTCAGTAATTGTATTGTTTGCCTCTGTATGTTTATTCATTAATTTTCCTAGATCTTTGTTAATTGATTCTTGCATTTTCTCCATTTTGTTTTCAAGGTTTTTGATCATCTTTATTATCATTATTCTGAATTCTTTTTCAGGTAGTTTGCCTATTTCCTCTTCATTTATTTGGCCTTCTGTGTTTCTAGTTTGTTCCTTCATTTGTGTAGTATTTACCTGCCTTTTCTTTTTTTTTTTAACTTATTGTGTTTGAGGTCTCCTTTGCCCAGGCTTCAAGGAAAGTTGAATTCTTTCCTTGAAGGAGGTTGAATTCTTTCTTCCTTTTGGTTTCTGCCCTCCTAAGGCTGGTCCAATAGTTTCTGTAAGCTTCTTATAGGGTAAGATTTGTGCTGAGTTTTTGTCTGCTTGTTTTTCCCCTGATGGGCAAGGCTGAGTGAGGTGGTAATTCTATCTGCTGATGATTGGGTTTGCATTTTTGTTTTGTTTGTTGTTTAGATGAGATGTTCTGCACATGGTGCTACTGGTGGTTGGGTGATGTTGGGTCTTGTATTCAAGTGGTTGTGTGTGTGTGTTCTTACTATTTGATACTCCCTAGGGTCAGTTCTCTGGTAGTCTTGGAGTCAGTGGTCCCACTCCAATGGCTCAGAGCTGATCTCTGGTCAGGAACAGAGATTCCAGAAGTGGTTTGTTATGGCGTTAACTGAGATTAACATAAATATCCAAAAACGAGAAACCATAGATGAATCCCAGACAAATGGCAGTTACAAAATAAGGCAAATAAATAATTAAAATAATGGAATATACACGTATACATTTACACCCATAAACAAAGTCAAAACAGTCCAACAAAAATAAAGTACAATAGATTGAGCCAGCAAACAAGGGAAATCAAAAATTATACTTACCAGTTAAGAGCAAAACTATCTAAAGCACAAACTGGAAAACAAAACTAAAGCAAGATGTCAAGTGGGTAATAAAGCAATGAAAACAAATCTAACAAATATGTTGAGAGGAAAGGAAAGAAAGAAAAGAAAGAAAGAATAGATATGCAAAGTTAAACAGAGGTAGATGGAGAAGATTTATATACATTAAAGAGCAACTGCAAGGGGAGAAGAACAGTGAGAAAGGCAAACAAAGGAATAAGTGTAGATAAAACAATAATAGGTTGAAAAAATTAAAAATTAAAATTTAAAAAAAGAAACCTCACAGAACTGCAATCACCCAACGTAAAGGCAGAGGTTTATAACAACAATAAAAAATGTGACTGAGGAAAAAAAAAAGTTCAAAAGCTTAACTGGATTTCATAGAGCAATAAAACCGACAACTACAACAGAGGAGAAAAAAAAGTAGAAAAGAGAAAAAAAATCCCAAAGATTCTACAGGACAAGTCAAAAATAAGAATAATAAATGCTGTTCTTGAGTCACTGCTGTCAAGTGTCCTCTCCCTTGCTGGGAGTCACAGTCCACCTTGCGTCCCTAGGATGCCCTCCAACACTGTGCTCATCTCTGGACCTGCTATGGGGCCAGCTCAGATTCTAATCTGATCCTACTCCTGTGTTTTCTTGCCTCCAATGTCCACAGTTACCAGAACTAGTGTGTTTCCTTTTGTGGGTGCTCTCAATGATCTTTTATATATTCCATAGACACAGTCTGCCTAGTTGATTGTATGGATTTCATCTGCAGCTGGTACAGCTGGTGGAAAGGTTTGGAGTCTTCTTCCTTAGCCACACTGCCCCTGGGTTTCAACTGTGGTTTTATTTCCACCTCTGCATGCGGCTCATCTGCTGGGCTTTGCTCCTGAGGCTGCCATGGAGGGCCTGGGTTTGCCCCTGTGAGGGCAAGGTGTGGAAGTGGTGCAGCTGCTTGGGTTGCAGGGATTCTGGCAGCACCAGGTAGTCAGGGGAGTTGGCTGCTAGGGCAGCAGGAAATATAGTGCTCTAGATGGGTATGGCAACCAGTACTGGCCAGTATGCTCCAGTACTGCCTGGAGAACACCCTCCATGACAGAGAAGCCTGACAGGCCACAGTCTACAGGGTCACAAAGAATTGGACATGACTGAAGCAACCCTGCATGCATAGACACAAGACTTTTTTTGCCTGTGGCAGCTATGCCACAGTGAGAGTTGTGCGTAAAGGTGGCACAGCTACTTGGCTTATGGGGACCCTGGTGGCGCCAAGTGTGCAGGGATACCCTCTGCCAAAGGAGTTATGCCCCTATTAAGAGTCTTTTTTTCGAGCCTCTTGCAGCTGGCGATCAGAAGGCCTCTTTGGCCAGTCTTTCTCCGTTAGCTCTGCCTGTTCAAGCACTTAGATGGTTCCCTTGTCTGAGGTCCTTCTCTGTTGTTCCCTGCGTCAGGCACATAGAGGGGACTCCCTGGCTGGGGTCCTACTCTGTAGATCGGTGCATCAGGGACTTTAAGGGGCACCTTGAATAGGATACAACTCTGTAGTTTGGGGCATCATTCATTTAAAGGAGTACCCTGGGTGTGATCCTGCTCTGTAATTCAGTGAGTCAGCGTTTGATGGGCCAACCTACTGTTCAGCTGCCAATGCTGGCGTGTGGGGAGAGAGGCTATGGTGATGGCTCCATCCCCTACGTGTGACTCAGCAGTATCGCCCTGCTTCCATGGCAGCCAGGCTTTCCTTCACTGGCATTTCCCCCCACAATCTCCTCCCTCACATCCCCTCAGATCTGTCTCTCCACAATCAACAGCAGCCCTTGCGGTGGGGTCGCTCCACAATCCCTAAACTCCAGCTCCCAGCTGCTGCGCCTTCTAGGGTACCAGCATTCCTGTCCGGGAGATGTACGGCTGCAGCAAGGACTGTCTGATTCTCATTCTATTTAGGCTGCCACCGAAAAGCTGTTTCACTCTCAGCCTTAAATGTTTCTCCTCTGACTCAGATAATTGCCCGGATGGAGAACTGTGCTTCAGTTCCCCCACCCACCGAGGGCAGGTCCATTTCTACTAATGCTCCTGGTTTTCCCCCTAGTTCCTTCACCCAACCGAGTTTTGCGTGGTTCTCTATATATTTTTTCCACTGGTCATGTATTCCTGTCTGCTCTCAACTGGTGTTTTGCATGCTCTTCTGTGTCTGAATGTATCCTGATGTATCTGTGGAGAGAGATGTACTCCAGGTCCACCTACTCCTCTGCTATCTTGTTCTCTCCTTGTTTATCTTTTTAAAGAACCAAGTCTTAGTTTCATTGATCTTTTCTACTGATTTTTATTCTGTATTTCATTTAAATCTGCTGTGATCATGATTCCTTCTCTTCCACTAACTTTGGTTTTGTTTGTTCATATTTTTCTAGCTCCTTTAGGTGTATATGGTTAGGTTATTTGAGATTTTTGTTTTGTTTCCTACAATAAGCTTGTATTTTATAAATTCCCCTCTTAGTACTGCTTTTGCTGCATCCCATGATTTTTTTTTTCCTATTTAATTGGAGTATAGTTGCTTTACATTGATCTCCCAATTCATCCTGTCCCTTTCCCTTGCATTCCATGTTTGTTCTCTATGTCTGTGTCCCTATTTCTGTTTTGCAAATAAGATCATCTATATTATTTTTCTTCCCTGGGGATTCAGTCGGTTAACAGTCTGCCTGCAATGCACAAGACCTGGGTTCAATCCCTGGGTCAAGAAGATCCCCTGGAGAAGGAAATGGCAACCTACTCCAGTATTCTTGCCTGGAGAATTCCGTGGACAGAAGAACTTGGTGGACTACAATCCATGGGGTCACAAAGACTAGGACACAACTGAGTGACTAACACTTTCATACCATTTTTCTAGATTCCACATATATGTGTTAATATATAATGTTTGCTTTTCTCTTTCTGACTTACTTCACTTCATATGATAGTCTCCATGTCTATGTTGCAAATGACACAATTTCATTCCTTTTAATGACTAAGTAACATTCATTGTATATATGTACTACATCTTTATCCATTCCTCTGTTGATAGTCATTTAGGATGCTTCCACGTCTTGGTTATTGTGAATAGTGCTGTAATGAACATAAGGATGCATGTATCTTTTTTATAATTTTATTCATTTACTTATGGCTTTGCTGGGTCTTCGTTGCTCCTCTGGCTTTTCTCTAACTGTGGTGAGAAGGGGGCTCTTCCTGAGTTGCTGTGTGCATGCCTTGCAACATGGTGGCCTCTCTTCTCATGAAGCATCAGCTCTAGGGCTCGTGGGCTTCAGTAATTGCAGCACATGGTCTCAACAGTTTCAGCTCATGGGCTCTAGAGCACAGGCTCAAAATAGTTGTGGCACATGGGCTTAACTGCTCCACAGCATGTGGGATCTTCCTGGACCAGGGACTGAACCCGAGTCTCATGCACTGGCAGGCAGATTCTTTACCACTGAGATACCAGGGAAGCCCAGGGTGCATGTATCTTTTTGAATCATGGCTTTCTTTGGGTATATGCCTGGGAGTGGGTCACATGATAGTTCTATTTTCAGTTTTTTTAAGGAACCTCCTCCATACTGTTCTCTGGGATTCCCAGGTGGCACTATGGTAAAGAATCCACCTACCAATGCAAGTGGCCCAAGAAACACAGGTTCGATCCCTGGGTTAGGAAGATCCTAAAGAGGAAATGGCAACTCATTCTAGTATTCTTTCCTGGAAAATTCCATGGACAGAGGAGCCCGGCAAGCTATAGTGCATGGGGTCACAAGGAGGTGGACATTACAGAACACCTGTACACCGCATACTGTTCTCTATATGGCTGTATCAATTCACATTTCCACCAATAGCGTAAGAGAGTTCCCTTTTTGGCACACCCTTTCCAGCACTTATTGTTTGTAAATTTTTTTTGATGATGGCCACTGTGACCAGTGTGAAGTGATACTTCATTGTAGTTTTGATTTGCATTTTTCTAATAATTAGTGATGCTGAGCATCTTTTCACATTTTTGTTGGCCATCTGTATGTCTTCTTCAGAGAAATGTCTATTTAGGTCTTTGTTGCATCCCATAGGTTCTGGATCATTTTGTTTTCACTTTCATTTGTTTCCAGATATTTTTAAATTTCCTCTTTCTGCAGTGATCCATTGGCTGTAGTAGTATATCGCTTAGCCTCCACCTGTTAGTGTTTTCGCAGTTTCTCTTTTGTAGTTGATTTCTACTCCCATAGCATTATGGTAAGAAAAGATGCTTGATATGATTTCAGTTTTCTTAAATTTACTGAGGCTTGTTTCATGGCCTAGCATGTGATCTATCTTAGAGATTTTAAAAATCATAACATCAATATTCAATCCTTAATCAGTAAGTAGTTCAAAAGAGTATTCAATAAACTTCAACTCTTTAACTTCAAATTCTTCTGTGAGGTTACATGGCTTTTCAAAAATGAAATAAAATTATATATATATAAATTTATATTATTTATTATATACAAATTATACACATAAACTATTTATATATCCATAAATGAGAAGGGCTTGCTTCTCAGATTGAGTTGATGGGAGAGGAAGGCAGAGATCGACTGGGAAGAGGCACAGAAAACTTTCTGGCATGACAAAAATGTCCTATATCCTGAACAAAGTGTGGCATACAGGGATAAAATCACTTCTCTCAGCACACTGAATTGTGTCACCTAAGATCCATGTCTTTAACTATAAATAAATTGCAGCTAACTAAAAGGCAGGAAAAAAAAGTATTTAAAATATTTCTTTTCTTGACTATAATGAAAATACAATTACAGAATATAATTAATTCAACAATGAAAATAGATGCTGGTGTGTGTGCAGAGGGAGAAAGTGGGTGTTTCCCCCCCCAGAAATGAAGCAGCAATTTAGTGACTTTTCATAATGATATATGGCCATAATAGCATCATAAAACACCTGGGGGAGGAATGACCAAGAACATAATTAAACAAAGATTCTTCAAATTCTTGTGTATTAGCATAAAATAAATCCCTTTTTAAATGAAGCAAAATACACATTTGACTCTGCATAAGATAAATACGTAATTGAAGGAAAGTCATTCAATTTATTTGCTATTGTATATATATCACTTAAGGAAGATATTATTCGTTGCTATCAAGAGTAAGCCCTGTAAACATCAGAGTTGTATATTTATAATCTACTGTGGCTTTCAGTTTTCAGATGTTTCTATGTATACTGTCAGCAGTATTTCATTGTTTTTTCTTCTGCCAATAGAGTTAAGAAGACAAAGCAAATGAATTTAGATACTTACAAAATAATGTAACCAATTCAATTTCTTTTACAGCATAGCTAAATCCTATTGCTTAATTTTAACTTTATATTATTAGCACAAAGTATTTAGGATTAAATCAGTGTCTCCACCTCAGTTCAATTCAGGTGCTCAGTCATGTCAGACTCTTTGCGACCCCATGGACTGCAGCACACCAGGCCTCCCTGTCCATCACCAACTCCCGAAGTTTACTCAAACTCAAGTCCATTGAATCAGTGATGCCATTTAACCATCTCATCATCCATTGTCCCCTTCTCCTCCTGCCTTCAATCTTTCCTAGCATCAGAGTCTTTTCAAATGAGTCAGTTCTTAGCATCAGGTGGCCAAAGTACTGGAGTTTCAGCTTCAGCATCAGCCCTTCCAATGAAGAGTCAGGACTGATTTCTTAGGATGGACTGGTTGGGTCTCCTTGCAGTCCAAGGGACTCTCAAAAGTCTTCTCCAACACCACCGTGCAAAAGCATCAATTCCTCGGGACTCAGCTTTCTTTATAGTTCAACTCTCACATCCATACATGACCACCAGAAAAACCACAGCTTTGACTAGACGGACCTTTGTTGGCAAAGGAATGTCTCTGCTTTTTAATATGCTGTCTAGATTGGTCATAATTTTTCTTCCAAGGAGCAAATGTCTTTTAATTTCATGGATGCAATCACCATCTGCAGTGATTTTGGAGCCCCCAAAAAATAAAGTCTCTCACTGTTTCCATTGTTTCCCTATCTATTTGCCATGAAGTGATGTCACCAGATTACATGATCTTAGTTTTCCGGATGTTGAGTTTTAAGCCAACTTTCTCACTCTCCTCTTTCACTTTCATCAAGAGGCTCTTTAGTTCTTCTTCGCATTCTGCCATAAGGGTGGTGTCATCTACATATATCAGATTATGGATATTTCTCCTGGTGATCTTGATTCCAGCATGTGCTTCATCCACTCCAGCATTTCTCATGATGTACTCTGCATATAAGTTAAATAAGCAGGGTGACAATACACAGCCTTGATGTACTCCTTTCCCGACTGGAACCACTCTGTTTTTCCAGGTCCAGTTCTAACTGTTGCTCCTTGTTTCTACTTACACAGTTCTAAAATACATTATAATAACTATCAAGTAATTGATACAGATATGCTATAACTTTGGGGATAATTTCAGTAATGTGCATAACTAAAATTTAAATTACCATTCAAATGATGATAAATTATTAATAAACTATGAAGTTTTACATGTGGTCAGAAATTTAAATTATATAAGACTTTGATAAATGTGTTTTCTTGAAAAAGCAGTTACGGAAAATAGGCTCATCAACTTAAAATGAAGAGAAGTTGCAGAAAGTCGAGGACCAAGTAATATAAATTACTAAAGCCTTGAGAACCTCATGAACAGTATGAAAAGGCAAAATGATAGGATACCGAAAGAGGAACACCGCAGGTCAGTAGGTGCCCAATATGCTACTGGAGATCAGTGGGGAAATAACTCCAGAAAGAATGAAGGGATGGAGCCAAAGCAAAAACATACCCAGTTGTGGACGTGAATGGTGATAGAAGCAAGATTCGATGCTGTAAAGAGCAATATTGCATAGGAACCTAGAATGTCAGGTCCATGAATCAAGGCAAATTGGAAGTGGTCAAACGAGATGGCAAGGGTGAACGTCGACATTCTAGGAATCAGTGAACTAAAATGGACTGGAATGGGTAAATTTAACTCAGATGACCATTATATCTACTATTGTGAGCAGGAATCCCTTAGAAGAAATGGAGTAGCCATCATGGTCAACAAAAGAGTCCAAAATGCAGTACTTGGATGCAATCTCAAAAGTGACAGAATGATCTCTGTTCGTCTCCAAGGCAAACCATTCAATATGACAGTTAACAAGTCTATGCCCCAACCAGTAACGCTGAAGAAGCTGAAGTTGAACGGTTTTATGAAGAGCTCCAATACCTCTTAGAACTAACACCCAAAAAAGATGTCCTTTTCATTATAGGGAACTGGAATGTGCAAGTAGGAAGTCAAGAAACACCTGGAGTAACAGGCAAATTTGGCCTTGGAATGCGGAATGAAGCAGGGCAAAGACTAATAGAGTTTTGCCAAGAAAATGCACTGGTCATAGCAAACACCCTCTTCCAATCACACAGGAGAAGACTCTACACATGGACATCACCAGATGGTCAACACCAAAATCAGACTGATTCTATTCTTTGCAGCCAAAGATGGAGAAGCTCTATACAGTCAACAAAAACAAGACCAGGAGCTGACTGTGGCTCAGATCATGAACTCCTTATTATGAAATTCAGACTCAAATTGAAGAACACAGGGAAAACCGCTAGATCATTCAGGTATGACCTAAATCAAATCCCTTATGATTATACAGTGGAAGTGAGAAATAGATTTAAGGGCCTAGATCTGATAGATAGAGTGCTTGATGAACTATGGAATGAGGTTCATAACAGTGTACAGGAGACAGGGATCAAGACCATCCCCATGGAAAAGAAATGCAAAAAAGCAAAATGGCTGTCTGGGGAGGACTTACAAATAGCTGTGAAAAGCAAAGGAGAAAAGGAAAGACAGAAGCATCTGAATGCAGAGTTCCAAAAAATAGCAAGAAGAGATAAGAGAGCCATCCTCAGCGATCAATGCAAAGAAATAAAGGAAAACAACAGAATGGGAAAGACTAGAGATCTCTTCAAGAAAATCAGAGATACCAAGGGAACATTTCATGCAAAGATGGGCTCCATAAAGGACAGAAATGGTATGGACCTAACAGAAGCAGAAGATATTAAGAAGAGGTGGCAAGAATACACAGAAGAACTGTACAAAAAAGATCTTCAGAACCCAGAGAATCACGATGGTGTGATCACTAATCTAGAGCCAGACATCTTGGAAAGTGAAGTCAAGTGGGCCTTAGAAAGCATCACTACAAAGAAAGCTAGTGGAGGTGATAGAATTCCAGTTGAGCTATTTCGAATCCTGAAAGATGATGCTGTGAAAGTGCTGCACTCAATATGCCAGCACATTTGGAAAAGTCAGCAGTGGCCACAGGACTGGAAAAGGGTCGTTTTCATTCCAATCCCAAAGAAAGGTAATGCCAAAGAATGCTAAAACTACTGCACAATTGCACTCATCTCACATGCTAGTAAAGTAATGTTCAAAATTCTCCAAGCCAGGCTTCAGCAATACGTGAACCGTGAACTCCCTGATGTTCAAGCTGGTTTTAGAAAAGGCAGAGGAACCAGAGATCAAATTGCCAACATCTGCTGGATCATGGAAAAAGCAAGAGAGTTCCAGAAAAACATCTATTTCTGCTTTATTGACTATGCCAAAGCCTTTGACTGTGTGGATCACAATAAACTGTGGAAAATTCTGAAAGAGATGGGAATACCAGACCACCTGATCTGCCTCTTGAGAAATCTGTATGCAGGTCAGAAAGCAACAGTTAGAACTGGACATGGAGCCACAGACTGGTTCCAAATAGGAAAAGGAGTATGTCAAGGCTATATATTGTCTCCCTGCTTATTTAACTTCTATGCAGAGTACATCATGAGAAACGCTGGACTGGAAGAAACACAAGCTGGAATCAAGATTGCTGGGAGAAATATCAATAACCTCAGATATGCAGATGACACCATCCTTATGGCAGAAAGTGAAGAAGGGCTAAAAATCCTCTTGATGAAAGTGAAAGCGGAGAGTGAAAAAGTTGTCCTAAAGCTCAGCATTCAGAAAACAAAGATCATGGCCTCAGGTCCCATCACTTCATGGGAAATAGATGGGGAAACAGTGGAAACAGTGTCAGACTTTATTTTTTTGGGCTCCAAATCACTGCAGATGGTCACTGCAGCCATGAAATTAAAAGACACTTACTCCTTGGAAGAAAAGTTATGACCAACCTAGATAGTATATTTAAAAGCAGAGACATTACTTTGCCGACTAAGGTCCGTCTAGTCAAGGCTATGGTTTTTCCTATGGTCATGTATGGATGTGAGAGTTGGACTGTGAAGAAGGCTGAGCGCCGAAGAATTGATGCTTTTGAACTGTGGTGTTGGAGAAGACTCTTGAGAGTCCCTTGGACTGCAAGGAGATCCAACCAGTCCATTCTGAAGGAGATCAACCCTGGGATTTCTTTGCAAGGAATGATGCTAAAGCTGAAGCTCCAGTACTTGGCCACCTCATGCGAAGAGTTGACTCATTGGAGAAGACTCTGATGCTGGGAGGGATTGGGGGCAAGAGAAGGGGACGACCCAGGATGAGATGGCTGGATGACATCACTGACTCGATGGACGTTGAGTCTGAGTGAACTCTGGGAGTTGGTGATGGACAGGGAGGCCTGGCGTGCTGCGATTCATGGGGTCGCAAAGAGTCGGACACAACTGAGCGACTGCACTGAACTGAACTGACCTAACAAAGAAAGCCTAAAATAATGTGGGTTAGTAGGGAACAAAAGACTGGTGTGGGAACTAGTAACAGTCTTTATTCAACTAGATAAAATAATATACAAATAGAACTCCAGTATTCTGCCCACTGAGAAAAGGATAAGAGGATAAATGTAAGTAGGAACTAGAAGGGCTATGTGTAATATGAAAAAAAGTTTCCTTTTCAGTTTCAAGACATTTTCTCTGAAAATGTTCAGTCACAATAGAAATTACCAAAGGTAGCTACTCTTCTAATGCACATGTAGCCAAAGTTGTATACCCCAGGGCCATACACACTCACCCATACCACTTCAGTGTACACTTGCCTAGCTTTACATTACAGCATCTGAGAGATTTATCAGAACTTTAGCACCGTATTCGCCCACTTGTACATCAGCCATCAGTGTCAGGAAGTTAACCTCTTCCTGTGACTGGCCAGTGAAGGACAGGAGTCTATATAAATACCCTAGGCTTCCTTTGCCCTCAGGTGAAGTAACTCTTGAGATGTGACATAACACTGGTTCCCAGACTGTCCCAATGTGATCATCTCCAATCACCTACAGCTGTAACTTGTATAATACTATCTATTAGATAAAATCCCTTCACTGTCTCATTTTCCCAATAACCTACTGGCATTTCCAGGGATCACCCATGAAATAAATGACTTGCACTGAAATCTTCATATTCAAGTTTGTTTCTTTAGTACCCAAACCAAGATAACATATATGCCATTTTATTGTACCACCTGTCTTTCAAACACTCAACAGTTTCTTTAAATTCCCCATTTGTAAAATTTCTTGAAAAATTGTTTTAAACACAAGAACTAGAATACTAATACCTTCCAATGTTCATTATTACAGTCTTTACAGTCTTTAGTCTATATGCTAAAAGTAAATGATATCAAAAGAGTCATTTAATATGAGCCAGCTACTGCTGCCTATTATCTTTGAGTCTGAATCCTGCTCTTTTTTCAAAAGTATGTATATGGGAGTGGGGAAAGATCAGCAAATGTTTGTGAAGTATTACAGGTATCTTGCACCCAACTGACCTTGCTGATTACTTCAAGTGAGTGACAGACAATGGAAGAGGGAATAATCCCCTCACTCTGTGATTCAAAGTTTTCTTAAATCTCTTTCTCATAACCACTCGAAGTCCATTTTATCATCTTGGACCATTTAAAATCATTTCACAGCTCAACGGAATATACATTCCACACTTCAGAAAATTTTATGCTACAGAATAGATAAAACCTGAGAAAGCTAATCACAATCTTAATCAGAAAAAAATTATCAGTGATCTCTCAATATTTCTTTGATCTCTTTATAGCTTCAGAAACTATTAAAAAGAGAATTAGGAATTCTAGTCGTAATTTTTTGTGTAGCTGTGGCCAAGTCACTTTATTTTTCTGGACCTCAGGTTCCTCAAACATAAAATCAAAATATGAAACAGATCAATGTCTTATCTTTTCCAATCTCCTCCTTGCCACTTTAGGAAGAAGTGGAGCGAGCAAAGATGAAGCTGAAGGTTTCCCAGTCCCATTCCTTCAAAGCAGTTCTAGGAAGACCAGTTTTACATAAAGACCTATTTGCTAGGAGGAAGAGGAAACAGGAGAGAGAAAGAAAAGTAAGGAGTAAGTGAAGAGGAAAGAAGGGCAGGGAGGAAGACTAGGAGAAGAAAAAGAAAGGAAAATGACTTTTAAATACAAAGGTAAACACCTTCCACTTTTTAGAATACGCACTATTGAAAAAATGAGAAAATAACAAGTGTTGATGAGGATGTGGAGAACTGGAGCCTTTGTGTACTATTGCTAGGAGGGTAAAATGGTACATCCAGTGTGGAAAACAGTATGTCAGTTCCTCAAAAAAATAAAAGTAGAATGTACCACATGATCCTGCAATTCCACTCCTGGGTATATACCTAAAAGGGATTAAAACCAGTGTCTCAAAGAAACACTTGCATACTCATGTTTATAGCAGCAATATTCACAACCAGTCAAATACTGGGAGCAACTCAAATGTCTCAACAGATGAATGGATAAACAAAATGAGATGTATACATACAATGGAATATTAGTCTCACAAAGGAAGGAATTCTGATTAATGCTACATCATAGATGAACCTGGAAGACATCATGGTAAGTGAAATAAGCCAATCACAAAAAGGCTTAGCCTCCAATTAAAATAAATAAATTTATATTTTAAAAAAAGGCAAATACTGTATGATTCCTCTTATATGAGATACCTAGAGTAATCAAAGGCTGTGATGCTGGGACAGATTGGGGGCAGGAGGAGAAGGGGACGACAGAGGATGAGATGGCTGGATGGCATCACCGATTCGATGGTCATGAGTTTGAATGAACTCCGGGAGTTGGTGATGGACAGGGAGGCCTGGCGTGCTGCGATTCACAGGGTTGCAGAGAGGTGGACACGACTGAGCGACTGAACTGAACTGAGAGTAGTCAAAATCATAGAGACAAAAAGTAAAATAGAGATAACCAGGGGAAGAGTTTCAGGTTTTGCAAGATGAAAAGAGTTTTTGAGACTGGTTGCACAATAGTGTGAATCTACTTAACACTACTGATCTGTACACTTAAAATGATTATGATGGTAAATTTAATGTTATGTTTATTTTGTCATTAATTCAACTGTTAAAAAATACAGATCAAAAATAAAACCCACAGGACTATATAATATTTAAGATCTCTTTCAGCTCCACAGTCTTCAAATTAGTATTAACAACAATTATGTAATTTATCATGGTCATGATTCAAGGTTCATGAACAAAATTAAAACAAAAAACTTATCCATCCCATAAATTTTATCCACAATATTTACAGTATGTGTGTTAGAACCATTATCAGTCCTTAATATTCATTGGAAGGACTGATGCTGATGCTGAAGCTCCAATACTTTGGCCACCTGATGCGAAGAACTGACTCATTGGAAAAGACTCTGATGCTGGCAAAGACTGAAGGCAGGAGGAGAAGGAGACGACAGAGGATGAGACTGTTGGATGGCATCACCAACTCAATGGACTAAGTTTGAGCAAGCTCCAGGGGTTGGTGATGGACAGGGAAGCCTGGCGTGCTGCAGTCCATGATGTCACAAAAAGTTGGACACGACTGAGTGACTGAACTGAACTGATGAGAACCACTAATCTCTACGATAAAAGCAATGAGCCTTGGTGACTAATACTTATTTATGCTCTCTACGGAGAGTCACTAAAATATTACCTAAATGTTAGAAATCTTATGTCCAAATAGAAAGTTCTGAAAATTAAGGTTACTATTAATCTCTATTGAAAGCTATTTGAAGGCATTATATCCCAGGCAAGATCAAAGAGCAGTCAGTTTCTTCTGTGCTCCCATAAAACATAACATTATTACACTTTCGTGGTCAATCCTGTGTCTGGCATTCTACCTTGATTCTGAGCCCCAGACCTCACCATACAGTAGCTTATTGATCTTCTGTAGCTCTGCCCATAGTACACTGTAACCACACAGTATTATTACAATTAGTGTACCATCTACTCATAAGTTCTCACATTTCTTAATACAAGCTGATAAGAGGATATCTAAAATTAAATAAAACATCTCATGTCTTTTTATGTTTGTATAATTCTATTTATTTCTTACTGAAAACATAAACTTGACCTAAGTTAATTTATCATTATTAAATTTTCTCTTTTCTTAATCTGTTAGGCTTTAACTTAAAATTAAAAAAAAATTACTTGAACTCATGTAAGTGTATTTTAAAAATCTATTAGACACAGATGAGGTACTTACTGATTTAAATAAAAGTATAAATGGAAGAAAATTAAACTATCCGTAGTTAATAAACTATTAAGATATATATATAGTTGCCAATAAGCACAAAAGATGTTCAACATTATTATCAGAGAACTGCAAACTAAAACTATAGTGAAATATCACTTTATAACTCACTGATATGGCTAAAACTGAAATCACTGATAACTCTTCGGTAAGGATATCAAGAAACTAGAACTCACACACTGCTGGTGGGCATATAAGCATTTTGGAAAACAGTAGGGCAGTTGCTTATAAGGTTAAACAAACACATACTGTATGACCCAACAAATCCACTCCTAGGTATTTACACAAGCAAAATAAAAACGCCTGTTCACACGAAAGCAATGCATGAATGTTCAAAACAGAAAACAAACCAGATGTTCAACAGTAGGTAAGTGAATAAACAACAGTAATATATTGTTATGATGGAATGTTATTCGTGAATGAAAAAGAATGAAGCACTGAGAGACATAAAATCATGGATGAACTTCCAAAACATTATGTTGAGTAAAAGAAACACAACATAAAGGAGTGTATGTTGTGAGGTTTTATTTGAAATTCTAGAAAAGACAAAACAATCTAAATGATAGCAGATCAGTACTTTTCTGAAACTGGAAATGGGCGAGGAGAAGAACTGAGAGCAAAGAGGAAAGATGGAACTATATGGGGTGATGAAAATGTTCTATATTTTGAGAGCAATAGTGGTTTTACAAAAATACATGTTTGGTGAAACTCATTTAACTGTACATTTAAATGGATTTTGTTGCGTGTAAATAGCACCTTCTTCACAGAAAGTGCTAGCATGGTAAGTAATATATTAGTTCAGTACTTTGCAAACTTTTAAAATCATGTTCCTCTTTTACTTAAAAAATTACTTATAAATTACATACATGTTTAGAAGTATATACTTTACAAAAATACAGAAAAATAGGAATTATAAAATAAAAAACTAAAGGTCAAATAATGAAGTATCCTGTTAATTGAAGCACTTCACTAGCTAATCAAATGGCATATTACTTAGGTGAAGTGTTCATCACTAAAGATAATGGACATGAATCTGTATATCAAAAATATTATCAGTATGTAGAATTTGTGGCGCCAACCTCTCATCACTCAGACAGTGCCTTTCTAAACAGACGTTTTCTACATGACTGTCGAATTAGAGGAGCATTTATTCTGCCATCTTGATTCTGTTTGCAGTATTAGTACTATCTTCAATCCATAGGCTGTGTGTTAGAAAAATTTTAAGCTGCCTTTCCACATTATAAAGTTAGTTTAATTAAAACTAAACTATGTAATATATTAATCCACCTTACTGGAAACAGAAAATGCTAAATAACTGAAGGAGAGAGATGGGGGAACAAGGTGGTGGAGTAGGAGGATCCTGGGTTTGTCTCTTCGCATGGATACTATATTTAGAAACTTAAGCAGAAAGGCCAAAGACTCCACCAATAAACATTTGGAAATAGGTTCATTTCTATATATCAATTATTCTTTCTCTGATAGATTATCAAAACTGCACCTAAAAGAATAAAATATCTAAAAACAGACTTAACCAAGACTGTGAAAGACGACTCTGAAAACTATGACACTGATGAGAGAAACTGAAGATACAAAGAAATGAAAGGATATACTAATGAAATGGAAGAATCAGTATTGTTAAAATATTCATACCGCCCAAATCAATCTACAAGATTCAATGCACTCACCAAAATACCAAAGGTAATCACAAAAATAGAATAATATTCTCCAAGCCAGGCTTCAGCAATACGTGAACTGTGAACTCCCTGATGTTCAAGCTGATTTTAGAAAAGGCAGAGGAACCAGGGATCAAATTGCCAACATCTGCTGGATCATGGAAAAAGCAAGAGAGTTCCAGAAAAACATCTATTTCTGCTTTATTGACTATGTCAAAACTTTTGACTGTGTGCATCACAATAAACTGGAAAATTTTGAAAGAGATGGGAATACCAGACCACCTGACCTGCCTCTTGAGAAACCTGTATGCAGGTTAGGAAGCAACAGTTAGAACTGGATATGGAACAACACACTGGTTCCAAATAGGAAAAGGACTATGTCAAGGCTGTATATTGTCACCCTGCTTATTTAACTTCTATGCAGAGTACATCATGAGAAATGCTGGGCTGGAGGAAGCACAAGCTGGAATCAAGATTGCTGAGAGAAAAATCAGTAACCTCAGATATGCAGATGATACCACCCTTATGGGAGAAAGTGAAGAAGAACTAAAGAGCCTCTTGATGAAAGTGAAAGAGGAGAGTGAAAAAGTTGGCTTGAAGCTCAACATTCAGAAAATGAAGATCATGGCATCCAGTCCCATCACTTCATGGCAAATAGATGGGGAAACAGTGTCAGACTTTATTTTTTTGGGTTCCAAAATCACTGCAGATGGTGACTGCAGCCATGAAATTATAAGACACTTGCTCCTTGGAAGGAAAGTTATGACCAACCTAGACAGCATTTTAAAAAGCAAAGACATTACTTTGTCAACACAGGTCTGTCTGGTCAAGGCTATGGTTTTTCCAGGCATCACGTATGGATGTGAGAGTTGGACTGTAAAGAAAGCTGAGCACTAAAGAATTGATGCTTTTGAACTGTGGTATTGGAGAAGACTCTTGAGAGTTCCTTGGACTGCAAGGAGATCCAACCAGTCCATCCTAAAGCAGATCAGTCCTGGGTGTTCACTGGAAATACTGATGTTTAAGCTGAAACTCCAATACTCTGGCCACATGATGTGAAGAGCTGACTCATTGGAAAAGACCCTGATGCTGGGAAAGATTGAGAGCAAGAGGAGAAGGGGACAACAGAGGATAAGATGGTTGGATGGCATCAACGACTCAATGCACATGGGTTTGGGTGGACTCTGGGAGTTGGTGATGAACAGGGAGGCCTGGAGTGCTGCGGTTCATGGGGTCGCGAAGAGTCGGACAAGACTGAGCAACTGAAAAATACAACAAATAATATTAAATGTTGTATGAACCACAAAAGACCCAGAATAGGCAAATCAATCTTGAGAAAGACAACAAAGCTGGAGGAATCATGCTCCCTGATGCAAATCTATACTATAAAGCGATAGCAATCAGAACAGAATAGTACTGGCACAAAAACAGACATATAGACCAATGAAACAGAGTCCAGGGATAAACCCATGCTTATATGGTCACCGAATCCTTGACAAGAGCACTAAGAATACACAATGGGGAAAGAATAACCTGTTCAATAAATGGTGTTGGGAAAACTGGAAAGTTACATGCAAAAGAATTTTCTCATACCACATATAATAATAAACTCAAAATAAAGACTTAAATATAAGACATGAAACCACAAAACTTCTAGAAGAATATACAAGCAGTAAACTAATCTGACATCAGTCTTAGTAATATTTTTCTGATTTGTCTCCTCAGGCAAAGGCAACAAAAGCAAAGTAAAACAAATGGGGTTACGTGAAATAAAAAAGCTTTTGCAGTGAAGGAAATCATCAATAAAATGAAAAAGCAACATACTGAATGGGCAAAGGTATTTTCAAATGATGCATCCCCTAAAGGGTCAACATGCGAAATATATAAAGAACTCTTACAACTGAGTTTCAGAAAAAAATAAATAAATAATGTGATTTAAAAAATGGTCAGAGGATCTGAATAGACATATTTCCAAAGAAACCATACAGATGGCCAATAGACACATAAAAGGATACTCAACATCACTAATTATCAGGGGAATACAAATCATCAAAAACACAACCAATACAAATATCGGTGAGGATGTGGATAAAAACGAACAGTTGTGCAGTGTCGGTGGGAATGTACACTGGTGCGGCCACTATGGAAAATAGTACGGATGTTCTTCAAATAATTAAAAATAGAACTACCATATGATCTAGCAATTCTACTTCTCGGTATTTATATGAAGAAAATAAAAACCCCTATGCTAACTGCAGCATTATTTACAATAGCCAAGATATGGAAGCAATCCTATCGTCCACTGATGAGTGGATAAAAGGAGATGAGGTATGTGTATATGTTACGTGTGTACGTAAGGATTATTATTCAGCCATAAAACAAACGAACTCTTGCCATTTGCAACAACATAAACAGATCTCTAGAGTATTATGCTAAATGAAATAAGTCAGGCAAAGACAAATACTGTATGACTTCACTTATATGTGGAGCCTAAAACACAAAGCAAATAAAACAGAAATACACTCACAGATACAGAGGAAAAAACAATGGCTGCAAAAGGGGGAAAGGGGGTGAATAGAAGGGTGAAATAGGTGAAGGAGATTAAGAGGGGCAAATTTAAGATTACAAAATAAATAAGGCATGGGGATGTAACATACGGCTTAGTGAATCGAGTCAATAATATTGTAATAACTTTGTATGTTGACAATCTTTACCAGACTTATTGTGGTGATCATTTTGTGATGAATTTAAATGTCAGATCCCTATGGTATATACTTGAAACTATAATATTGTACATCAACTATATTTCAAGAAAAATAAATAAATAAAATATTTTTCAAAAGATAGGGGGCTACCATTACCCCCCCTTCCTTTAGGATGACTCATTTATACATGTGATTCAGAGTTCAGTTCAGTTCAGTCGCTCAGTCACGTCCAACTCTTTGCAACCCCATGAATCACAGCACGCCAGGCCTCCCTGTCCATCACCAACTCCTGGAGTTCACTCAGATTCATGTCCATCGAGTCAGTGATGCCATCCAGCCATCATATCCTCTGTCGTCCCCTTCTCCTCCTGCCTTCAATCCCTGTATGTAATTAGTAATTTGCTATATTTCCTATTTTTAGTAAAAAAATATAAGCAGATATTGTAACATATCTTTCTCTTACTCTAATAAATCTTGCACAAATACAGGATATATAAGTTCTGCTTTGGCTACATCTGAGACAGACCATTTATACTATTCAAAAAATTATAGTGTTTAAAAACTAGAGTATGTGTGTGTGCACATTTAACTCTGAACATGTAATTAAATATCTTCAGCCATTTAGTTTAGAATGCACTTCAGTATTACCTAGTTCACTAATTAATTCAATAAACATTTATTGAGCACTTATTATGTGTCAGGCAGATCAGGTATGCTAGGTTGTACTATAGTGGGAGCAAAAGAAGATATGGTGTCTGGATCAACAAGATACAGTTTTGGAGAAAGACACTAATCACATAAATCAGTTAAAATAAAAATCATTTCACAGCAATGAAACGGTCGGTGAGGGGGAAGGCACAAGGGTCTAGGAGAGTGTAGAACAGAAAGCCTTAATTTTGGTTTGGGGACTAACCATGCTTCCTGGGGATGATGATAACAGACTTCAAGTGTTCAATAAAATATTAGAACATATAAACATGAACCAAGGCATAAACAATGATAGCTGTGGGGCCAAATATTATGATAAACCTTTTTTTGCATTCAGTCTATCTTGTAGTATCATTTATCCTTGATCATTTTCATATTAAGGTTGATTCCATTCCCTATTGGTCTCAAAAATTATAGCAGTTCAATCTCCTAACACCAAAGACATTTTAAATACATATGAAAACAAATTGAAATTGAAAGGCATTTTCAGTTATAATGCATAAATTAAGATAATCTTGACTATGTTTACACTTTTATTACAAACATTATCTAAATGAACACATAAATACATAATGGATTCCTAAGAAAACATCCATATATCACACTTTCAGGAGTACTGCTCCTTACAGTGATTTTCTAACCTACAGTTCTTAGCAGTGTCTGGTAAATGAACCAGTAATTTGTCCTCATATCTGCAAAATGCTTCGCAGTTTATAAAGCCACATCACAAAGATTTTCTCATTTGATTCTAATAACAATTCTGAGTGAATTATCTATTTTAAAATAAGCAAACTAAGGCTGGGCGATATTTTCTTCAAGAAGTTTCCTACAATTGCCCCCTTGCATCAACTGATTGACCTCCAATTTATATTATGTGTTTTTTTTCCTATAGCTCGCTCTATAAACTTCAGCCATCACCATTCTCTATGTCACCTTCTGTTCACCTGTCCATCTCTTTGACCTATCTTTAAAGTTTTTTATATGCCAGTAGCAAGTTACAGATGTTCAATCAATATTTGTCCAGTGAGGTTTTATAATACAGTTATGCAGACTAAACCACAGGGTGGTTAAAATGAGCTCAATACCATGTAGCTTTTTGTGGCAGAACTAGAATTCTGACTCACTCACACCTTCTGAGACCAAATTCCAGTCACTGTTCCTTCAGTCTATCTCTCTAATATTTGGGGCAGTATTATTGCTTAACAGGGGCTTCCACAGTGGCTCAGCAGGTAAAAAATCTGCCTGCAATGCAGAAGACAGGAAAACATGGGTTCAATACCTAGGTCAGGAAGATACCCTGGAGAAGGTAATGGTAACCCACTCCAGTATTCCTGTCTGGGAAATCCCATGAACAGAGGAGTCTGGTGGACTCTAGTCCACCAAGAGTCAAGAGGTGGCCATGACTTAGCAACTAAACCACCACCACCATTGCTTCATAGAAGTATAACAACAACAGAATGGATTCCTAAGAAAACATCCATTGAAGGAATGCATTCCTTCAATACTAATTTAAAGTATTATGAACAAAAACATAGGCATGAATACAATTTAAGCTCAAAATTCAAAAACATTTTCCATGTGTGAAATAAACTGTCCACTGAGATCAATTAGCACTGTGAGGAGTCTATTATCATACTGACAAAAGAGTATGGGTTTTGTTTATTACACTAGCTTCTGTAGATCATATATTTTTTTCCTAGATAGTGTTCCCTGATATTTTTTGCTTTGTTAATTTTAATATCTAACTAAATCAAATAACTAAAGAAATACATTCTCTGAAAACTCTGTGAAATCACTGGAAAATGAGTTTTAAGTGTATAAATATCTACCAGATCAATAAAACAAACACGTTAGTGAAACTCAATGTCAAAGCAAAGCCTTGAAAATCAGCACAATAACAGAAAAGCTAGCCGTAAAAAGGCTTTGCATAGAATAAATATGTTACCAACAGTCCTAAACAGAGGATTGTAATCAATGGCCTAGTGAGCCGCATCAGAAACTCAGTAAAAAATGATTCAGTTCAGTTCAGTTAAGTTGCTCAGTCGTGTCCGACTCTTTGTGACCCCATGAATTGCAGCACGTCAGGCCTCTCTGTCCATCACCAACTCCCAGAGTTCACTTAAACCCACGTCCATCGAGTCGGTGATGCCATCCAGCCATCTCATCCTCTGTCGTCCCCTTTTACTCCAGCCCCCAATCCCTCCCAGCATCAGTCTTTTTCAATAAGTAAACTCTTAGCATGAGGTGGCCAAAGTATTGGAGTTTCAGCTTTAGCATCATTCCTTCCAAAGAACACCCAGGGCTGATCTCCTTCAGAATAGACAGGTTGGATCTCCTTGCAGTCCAAGGGACACTCAAGAGTCTTCTCCAACTCCACAGTTCAAAAGCATCAATTCTTCAGCACTCAGCTTTCTTCACAGTCCGACTCTCACATCCATACATGACCACTGGAAAAACCATAGCCTTGACTAGATGGACCTTTGATGGCAAGGTAATGTCTCTGCTTTTCAATATACTATCTAGGTTGCTCATAACTTTTCTTCCAAGGAGTGTCTTTTAATTTCACGCCTGCGGTCACTATCTGCAGTGATTTTGGAGCCCCCAAAAATAAAGTGTGACACTGCTTCCACTGTTTCCCCATCTATTTCCCATGAAGTGATGCGACCAGATGCCATGATCTTCGTTTTCTGAATGTTGAGCTTTAAGCCAACTTTTTCCACTCTCCTCTTTTACTTTCGTCAAGAGGCTTTTTAGTTTCTCTTCACTTTCTGCCATAAGGGTGGTGTCATCTGCATATCTGAGGTGATTGAGATTTCTTCCGGCAATCTGGATTCCAGCGTGTGCTTCCTCCAGCCCAGCGTTTCTCATGATGTATTCTGCATATAAGTTCAATAAGCAGAGTGACAATATACAGCCTTGACGTACTCCTTTTCCTATTTGGAACCATTCTGTTGTTCCATATCCAGTTCTTACTGTTGCTTCCTGACCTGCATATAGGTTTCTCAAGAGGCAAGTCAGATGGTCTGGTATTCCCATCTCTCTCAGAATTTTCCACAGTTTATTGTGATCCACACAGTCAAAGGCTTTGGCATAGTCAATAAAGCAGAAATAGATGTTTTTCTGGAACTCTCTTGCTTTTTCCATGATCCAGCGGATGTTGGCAATTTGATCTCTGGTTCCTCTGCCTTTTCTAAACCCTGCTTGAACATCTGGAAGTTCACGGTTCATGTATTGCTGAAGCCTGGCTTGGAGAATTTTGAGCATTACTTTACTAGCATGTGAGATGAGTGCAACTGTGTGGTAGTTTGAGCATTCTTTGGCATTGCCTTTCTTTGGGATTGGAATGAAAACGGACCTTTTCCAGTCCTGTGGCCACTGCTGAGTTTTCCAAATGTGCTGGCATATTGAGTGCAGCACTTTCACAGCATGATCTTTCAGGACTTGAAATAGCTCAACTGGAATTCCATCACCTCCACTAGCTTTGTACGTAGTGATGCTTCCTAAGGCCCACTTGACTTCACATTCCAGGATGTCACGCACTGGCGGCTGTGACAGCACACAAGTGCGGCCGAGTAGAGCTACCATACGTCCGAGGTCAGGGGTAGAAGCCGGGAGGACCCCATACCCAAGGGGCAGCAGCCAAGAGGAGCTACCCCACGTTCGAGGTCAGGGGCAGCAGCCCAGAGTGCCAGGCTGCAATGGCGCCGTAATGGGCAAGAGGAGCTACCCCACGTCCGAGGTCAGGGCGGCAGCCAGGAGCTACCCCAAGCTCGAGGCCAGGGGCAGCGGCCAAGAGGGGCAACCCATGTCCAAGGAGAGGTGACCGCACGGGCACAGGAGGGCCTAGAGGAGCTACTTCACGTTCAAGGTCAGGAGGGGTGGCGGTGAGGAGATACCCCTCGTCCAAGGTAAGGAGCAGCGGCTGCACTTTGCTGGAGCAGCCATGAAGGGATACCCCACGTCCAAGGTAAGAAAAACCCAAGTAAGACAGCAGGTATTGCAAGAGGGCATCAAAGGGCAGACACTCAGACCATACTCACAGAAAAATAGTCAATCTAATCACACTAGGACCTTAGCATTGTCTAACTCAATGAAACCAAGCCATGCCAGTTGGGGCCACCCAAGACGGGCAGGTCATGGTGGAGAGGTCTGACAGAATGTGGTCCACTGGAGAAGGGAATGGCAAACCACTTCAGTATTCTTGCCTTGAGAACCCCATGAACAGTATGAAAAGGCAAAAAGATAGGATATTGAAAGAGGAACTCCCCAGCTCAGTAGGTGCCCAATATGCTACTGGAGATCAGTGGAGAAATAACTCCAGAAAGAATGAAGGGATGGAGCCAAAGCAAAAACAATACCAAGTTGTGGATGTGAATGGTGATAGAAGCAAGGTCCGATGCTGTAAAGAGCAATATTGCATAGGAACCTGGAATGTCAGGTCCATGAATCAAGGCAAATTGGAAGTGGTCAAACAGGAGATGGCAAGAGTGAACGTCGACATTCTAGGAATCAGCGAACTAAAATGGACTGGAATGGGTGAATTTAACTCAGATGACCATTATATCTACTACTGTGGGCAGGAATCCCTCAGAAGAAATGGAGTAGCCATCATGGTCAACAAAAGAGTCCAAAATGCAGTACTTGGATGCAATCTCAAAAACAACAGAATGATCTCTGTTTGTTTCCAAGGCAAACCATTCAATATCACAGTAATCCAAGTCTATGCCCCAACCAGTAACGCTGAAGAAGCTGAAGTTGAAAGGTTCTATGAAGACCTGTAAGGCCTTTTAGAACTAACACCCCAAAAAGATGACCTTTTCATTATAGGGGACTGGAATGCAAAAGTAGGAAATCAAGAAACACCTGGAGTAACAGGGAAATTTGGCCTTGGAATACAGAATGAAGCAGGGCAAAGGCTAATAGAGTTTTGCGAAGAGAACGCACTGGTCATAGCAAACATCCTCTTCCAGCTAAAGTTTAGGTTCATTCAAAGTAAAATTAACTTGCTTACTATCACTATTCCAAAAGTTCAGATATAATTTTTCTCAGTTATTCCATTTATAGTTCCATTTACCAAAGAAAACAAAGCACAAAGCCTCATGTTAGTCTGTATTATAATTTACCTCTGCTGGCAATAAGACGAAAAGCTACTCTGAGATTTATAAATGGGACAGTGCCTTTTTAAACCTGATTATATAATACTGACAAGCATTTTTATTTAAGAATCATGTTTCTTCTTATATTTCAAGTGATATCTTTCCTAATGTGTAACTTTTCTCATTTCTTTTCTCTTCTTTAATCCTACTACTTTTACAATGTTGAGATTGCTAATAACAAGGAAGCACAGATCTAACAGAACCCAAAGCTGTCAATACTTAACAACCCAGGAACACCAAGTACTAAAGGGCAACAGGGGGAAAAAAAAATCATAGCTTTGGTTAGTTATAGAGATTTCTGAGAAACAGCTCGATGAAGCTGTAAACCAAAAGTAAAAAGTTCCACATATTATTATTTTCAGTATTGACGCCTTTCTTTTTGTCACTCATTAAAACTGTAACTTACAGACATAAGACAATCTTTTAAACAATCTTTAATTATATTATAAGATTAAAAACTGTACCTCTTTATTGAATAAAAAATCTATATTCTACCTCTTCTTCTATTCAATAATTAATGTATCAACTGTAGTATAAATTTGGGTGAGTTTCCTTTTTTTAAAAGGCTGCTAATCAACTGATTTGTTCATTGGAAGGACTGATGCTGAGGCTGAAACTCCAATTCTTTGGCCACTTCCTGCGAAGAGTTGACCATTGGAAAAGACCCTGATGCTGGGAAGGATTGGGGGCAGGAGGAGAAGGGGATGACAGAGGATGAGATGGCTGGAAGGCATCACCGACTTGATGGACATGAGTTTGAGTGAACTCAGGGAGCTGGTGATGGACAGAGAGGCCTGGCGTGCTGCAGTTCATGGGGTCACAAAGAGTTGGACATGAACTGAAGTGAACCCATGTTTACTGAACACAATATTATGATTAGTAGCTCAAACTATCACTTAACAAACCTTACCTCAAATTAGCACACTTATTTAAAATTTTTTTATGTAACTGCAGACTAGAAAAGGTACAAGAGTCATGAGTCATACAAAATATTCCCAAGTTACTCTTTCTCCAGATTTTCTAAATGACAACATTTTACTACATTTATTTTTATCATATTTTCCCTCTTTTTGTTGAAAGTTCTATATTTACTGACATCGGTACTTAGAATCTGAGTTTAGAGAGGACTTTTAGTAAGTTTAAGGTTTATAATTTTTGATTTGATATTTACTTTGCTTAAGCAGCCCTTTATACCCCAGATGCACCTGCTTCACTAGTTTTACGTGTGGGGTCTTAAAAAATACATTGTAATTGATTCATAGAACTAAAATTGATCCTTCTTGATATAAAATATATCATTTTCTTCACCATGAGACTGCCCAGCTATGTCAGTAGGCTTATACCATATCTTATTATACATTATATGACTGCTTTATTTCTATAGGGTGTGGCTTAGGAGCTCAGGTCTTGAAGTCAGGTATCTTGGGTTTGATGCTGACCTGAAAGAATCATGGCTGAAGGAAGGTATATTAGTTAAACATCAGGCTGAGTATTTAGCACTGAACTACCAGTCATCCGGGATAAAGAGGTGGCTGTGATTTCCACTCAGTAGTAAGTCTTTTAGTTTGTAAGGGCTGTAAGAAAAATGAAACCTCAGTGTCCCAGCAGAAATGGCTTTGACTGATATCAAAACAAGCTTTTAAAGAAAATAAAGAGCCATTCAACGTGTGTCTATTTCTAAAATCAGCCCTGGATAAAAGGAAGAGCAGAATGATAATTTTTCATGGACAGAAAGGCTATGTTACTTATGCCATGGAATAAAACTTATGCTGGTTTAATACAGGTATTAAACTTGA